>NW_021774255.1:3556-4786 GCF_005508785.2 Acyrthosiphon pisum | reverse complement strand
CCCCCCCCACCCCCCCAATATTCTATATTGCAAATATTAAGATTATACAATCATTCACGATTTGTTGTTCTACAACAACTATTGTTAAATATGCATTTTATTATGCACTAAAAATTCAAAAATTAAAAAAAAACTAAATATCCAAATACAATATTAGAAAATATATTTAGTGGGTATATGTTAAAAAAAATACGATTGAAATTGTCAGTATGCTTCTGCTTAAAAATTAATACAAACTACTGTTTATATAAATAAATGAAAAATTAATAGAATATGGAACAAAGTAAAGTAATAAAATAAGCTAAAAATAAAAAAAAAATCATCAACTATTCATAAAAAATTCAACTTTTATGTTTCCAATTATATGGAAATATGCAATTGATAGTCATTTTTACCCAAGAATATGAAAATATGCAAAAAAAAACTAAATATCTAAATAAAATTACAAAACATATTAGATAGGTATATCGTAGATGTTAATAAAAAATTCGATTGAAATCGTCAGTATACTTCTGCTCACAAATTAATACAAATTGAAATGAAATGAAAAATTAATGGAATATGGAAAATGTAATACCTAATATTTTGTATCGAGTACCAGTATTAATATACAAAATGTGACTGTATATTTTCAAATTAGAAATTTCTTCGATTTTCACGTAGCATAGATATATATTTCAGAACCGGCAGCACACTCGCCTTGCCTCGTCCTGATCAGAACGGGAAATTCAATTTTAAAAAATTAATATTTTTTGAATTAGAGATAAAAATAAAAAAACTTCATCAACTATCCATAAGAAATGCAACTTTTTGTTTGCAATTATATAGAAATACGCAATTAATAGTCATTTTTACATAATTATACGAAAATATGCAAAAAATTGTAATTTTATCATAGAATCTACACACTACAAGACATCAATATTTCGAATCAAATTAATGGTGAATTGTAAAGAAAATGTTTTTCCATAAAAATGCAGTCCTATTATATTACAATAATACCTACCAATTATTAGAGAAAAAATGTTAACACATATTATTATAATATTTTATGATATTAAAAATTTAAAGTGTTAAATATAATTGGCTATCGATTGCAGCGAATGTGTTCAATATTTATTCTGGTATAGTGGTCTTCAAATGGAAAGGTTATTTATTGAGTTATTTGATTAGTTTTTTATGTTTAGACGCTTTAAAGATTAAACGCTATAATATTTGAAATTCGAACGA
>NW_021774255.1:0-1770 GCF_005508785.2 Acyrthosiphon pisum | reverse complement strand
TCGTTACAATTATGTTTTAAAACTTTTACGAGATTACATTTCTTTCAAAACGTAAATCCTAAGACTGTAGTAAATATTAGAACTCATAGGCGTTACTTATACTCGAGAAACAGTGAATTTTGCATTTTTGCATTTTTATAGAGTCCCGGTTTTAAAATGCCAATAATAATACTCCTAAATACGTAATAATATATTAAAACACAAATATAATTTTAAAAAAGGAAAAAAATATATATAATAACATTATAATGTAAAAAATAAATTAATAAATAGGCAACGAGTTCGGTAAGTCTAATAAAAATCACATACTTAAGTATTATATTATGGCAACGTCCCAGGTATAGGTATGTTTTATTTTTATTGTAATTTTTCTATAATCACTGTATCTTTTAGTAGATACCGCTAGTTACTAGGTACTT
Organism: Acyrthosiphon pisum; assembly: GCF_005508785.2. Classification (NCBI taxonomy): domain Eukaryota; kingdom Metazoa; phylum Arthropoda; class Insecta; order Hemiptera; family Aphididae; genus Acyrthosiphon; species Acyrthosiphon pisum. The sequence continues at coordinate 1,351 of NW_021774255.1, read as the reverse complement.
ACCTATGTTCTACTCTAAATAATATATTTACAGTCAAAATTTATTTCATACAAATTCATCAGTCAGACAATTTATTTTTAAATGTTTTTATTCTTTCGATTGTATCATTTACAATTTGAGTAGGTAGGAGTTAAATTTAACTTTCATTCTTACTATCTATTTCACCGTAATGGTTTATGATTACCTATATTAAATGTTTAAGCACATTTTTGTTAAAAAAAAAGTATTTTTTACCCATTGAAAATGAATAAAAATATATGAAAAATAGTTTGTTCGAATAACAATAGTTTTTAAAAACATTATAATTATGTACTTTTTTTATTAGTTTATTAAATGTATCAACAATTTAATGATTTTATATGGTTATGATATTCTTTGTATATTTTAAATATTTTATTATATAATGAGTATTAGAAGCGACCACTCTACGACAGTAAGTTATTTCACATGTTTAATTTTTAAATACTCAATAATTAAATAATAATAATTATTATTATTAAATTTTTTAAATTTTAATAGCTTATTTTGGCAAAAATGGTACGTTATTTTGGCGAACCGTAGGCTGCATTTAAAATCTCCGGTGCAACTCGTATAGTAACGTCTATATAGATTTAAGTACAAAATATAAAGTTTCAATATTTAATTAGTTATATATTGTCGTTAGGGTTACCTACTTAATCGGTTTCTTTATGTATTGAAGTTGTTCTATAGACGGTTTATTATTTTACTGTCAACATTTTGTTGGTATTAAGAAATCCGTATTTCCATAGAAAAATATAAAAACCTGAAATTGCTAAGATATGAACACGACAGGTGTAACTTATTTATTTATTTACCGATTGTTTTAAACCAAGATTGACCAGTGCGTGCGTTTTAAAAAACTTGCCATACGTATTCCTTATGATTTTAAATGGCATCAAACATTCCAATGTTGTCGTCTAAATTATTATGTATATAGCGCGATTATTCGTAACTATAAAAGATTATTTTTTATTTTTTTAATATTGTCGTAAATAAAATTTGTTAGTGCCTTAGAGCAGGTCGTAACCAAGATTTCAGGTGAAAAACATTTATTTAGATTTATCTGATACCTATTGCTATTAGCTATATAACCATTTACCATTATGTATTAACCATTCTATTAATATTTGTATGACTATCAGTAAATACAAAGTTTTTATACGGAGATACTGAATTTTGTAAAGTTTATTTTTCTTATAAGTCAATACACAATAATACTAAATAAAAATGCAACATTCTCTTAGAAAAAAAAAATAATAATAATAATAATAAAGATCGAAATATTATTTACATCCAAATATTAAATCAGTCTAGAATTTTAGATCCATAA
>NW_021774254.1:0-761 GCF_005508785.2 Acyrthosiphon pisum | reverse complement strand
TACAAAGTTTGTCGTTTTTACTTAATTCCACTACGGTGGATTAATATAATCAATTAATACAAAATCCTAACCTAACCTAACCGTACTAAAATCCAATGAATAAAAAAAACCAAATTTAGTCCTTATTAAATGAATCTATCTTCTTTCCAGAGTTCTAATCTACACACAAACATTCATACCAAGCTGAACCCGTGCACTCCGTTATCAGTAAAAAATTGTAACTTAAAAAAATTATGATTGTTCGACTGTTTTTGGATGTAACTTGCTGCAATGTTCAATAATTGGATTTGGTGCTAGCTTGTACCTGATCTGCCCAAATAACCAATGGAAACCAATAATAAATAAATACTAATTTCTACCGTAGACTGTAACCAATGGCAACTATTTAAAAATAAATAAAAATAAAATTTCCAATTTCCATCGTGAATCTCGAGATCCCTGTTTGAGCACCTCTTTAAAATGCGAATTTCGAAAAATCCTTTCTTAGTGCGCCTATACATAGTAATAAGTACATTTACTGAAAATTTTATATCCATAGCTTCAGCAATTCCGGCTAGGTGATGATGAATCACCCAGGACAAGTCATTATATATATACAGATAATGCATAAATACAATTATTAAACACACATTGTATACACATTATTATCTACACGAGTTTATCGTATAAAGGTACCTATAAGCAATGCCGCATTTAGACATTTTGCGCTTCGTACTAACCACAGGAAATATGGGGGAGAGATTCTCATGAACCTTTTAGAT
>NW_021774253.1:0-1345 GCF_005508785.2 Acyrthosiphon pisum | reverse complement strand
GAAGTTGACGGATGCAAGGAAGGGGGAAAGTAAACACCACAAATTATAAAGGAAAGAGATCCAACGTGAAAGCGCACAAACAACTGCTCAAGGTTTTGGTTAAAACAATAAACATATAGTTAAAGGAAACAACATTACATCGAACATTAGAAAGTTTTGTGCGTAGCTCTCTGCAGTTCTCGTAGTAGCCAGAAACTTTTAAGTCTAGTAGGTGCTTTGAGTGTTGGACTTTGGACCTGGTCGGCGCTGAGGAGGTTCTCCGTTTTTGACCCCAAGATCACTTTTGGAACACCATTCACATACTTGACACATATCCCAGATTCACCATTAGAAGTCTGAAGATCAAGTACCGTGTAGCAAGATTTTAGCTGCTTCCGTTGAAGCAGGGTTTTATCTTTAATAATACGAAAACCTTGAGGAAATGATACTCCTATTTTCGGTTAGCCTCATTAAAGGAGGTAACTAGGTTGGAAGCATCATTTTTAGATTAAAAAATAATCTTAAGACGGGGCGTACATTATCAGAATTGGCTTTACCAAGTCGAATATATTTACAGTCCCTTAACGGCACATTGATATTATCACTGAGCAGTTCCTGCAAAGAAACTTTATCCTCTTTGGCCCTCTGAGAAATAGGAGAAGACTCAGACTCAGGGACACCATAGACCATAGTGTTGACAGAACACCGTTCACGCTCATAAGTCTCTTGCAAATTTGAGTGACAGTTGTTTTCGCAATAGCAGAATTTGACCCTGACTCGAGGGACGCTACCCTGTCGTTAAGCAAATCAACTTCAATAAGTAACACTGAATGTTTAGCTTTTGGATCCACAACTAGACGCGAAAATTGTTTAAGATCATTTTTCAATTCTTTAAGTTGAGACGCTTGGGCAGCAGCTTGTGATTTAGAGGACACATAGTCACCACAAAAAGAGAGTATAGTAGACATTACATCATCTAAGGAGATAGTGCTGGTAACTGATGCATTAGAAGAGGTTGTTCTAGGGCAGTTACGAAGGTTAATAGTGGGTGATATTTGAGCAGTATTAACGGTAGTTTTACCAGACGACTTGACAAAGTGTACAGTAGTGCTCAATGTAGCGATGGTTATAAAAGTATACCAGCGTTAAAGTCTCTCGTAGACTGTGTGGAGAGGTACAGTAGATCTATATGTGGCAAACGACGTCACCTACCAGTAAAGTCTCTAGATAACAGCTGATGGCGGAAGTTAGGAACGAAGGCACGATGATAACAACAAACCAATTTTCAGTACTCGCGTGAAAGTTGGCCCAAAATAAATCGAAAAGAACTGATCAAAAACTGCAATGGGTGAGTTGTATCGACTTT
>NW_021774252.1:0-776 GCF_005508785.2 Acyrthosiphon pisum | reverse complement strand
GGGTAAGTGGATGTCGCTCTGCTGTACAGTAGGTTAGAAGTGGGTCACTGTATAATGGACAGTATTAAATTTGAATCAATGATATAATATCACTGTATAAGAAAAATGATTCTGAGCGGAGACGGTATATCAGTCTATGTATTTAGACATATATATACTTATCTATGGTACTAAAAAAAAAATTGACCTATAATAGGTACATATAATAAATTCCAAATTAATCATATCATAATATCTATTAGGTACTTATAAGTTATAACGCGTTATACATCAACAAAAAACCGTGGTAAAATCATAGATATATAATAGTATACTTTAGAAGTTTCAAGTACCCACGAATAATATTATACAATCACAACAAAATAACTAAAATAGTTATCCTAGGTTTTTAATATGTAATTTCGTCCAAATTTGTACTTAAAATAACTATAAAAATAAACTGTGTAAATGTATCTTTTAAATTTTTTGGTAACAGAATTAATTACTTACGTGGAATCTTGTTTTAAATTTTCAATTCTTAGATACAAAAGTTGAACATTTTATAAATTTTTAACTACAAAATAATTTTTCAAATTAAAATTTAATAAATTTTGTCAAAATTTGATCTTTAAATGCTTATAAAAAAAAATTGTGCCTATGTATTTTTAATATTTTTCAACTGATATTGTAACAATATATCAGGAGCTTTGTATTAAATTTATACACTTTTTGGCCCAACAGATAAAACTTTATTGATATTTATAGAAAAAAAAACTAAAAAAATTGAAAACTGAAAA
>NW_021774251.1:0-1438 GCF_005508785.2 Acyrthosiphon pisum | reverse complement strand
TTCTACTACATATCATTTGTTATGGAAATTCGATTATAATATATATTGCATACCCTTTTATACCCGTCGTCTTGCTCTACATGTATATTGTTCGTGTCCGGAAGTGTTCCGTCGTCGATAAAACTGCGTCAAAAATAAAATATTAATCCTATCGTCCATAAAGTGTTATAATGTAATGACAGTTTGACTATTATAAATGTGAATTCGATTTGGACTATTAAATAATATGAGTTTACATGTAACACTGAACTCCACTCGCGAATAGATGTGTTCATACAAATCACAAATAAATAACATTAAAATAATGTATTATACGAGCACGTGTGCAGATATTTTAGGAAATTATATAATTTGGTAGTCGATTTTTTTACACGATCTAATTATAAATTAAAAGGAAATTATTGTTACTGACTGTGAATCCAATTAACGTTTTTCATGTTTCAACCCGCGCATTTTTTGGTTTAAATATTCAATTTTATCTAGATAATAATATAAAACCTAATAAATTTGCACCGTATGTTGTTGAACATAATGCATAAGTACATCTCTAGTTCACAAAATATTATATTGAAATATGATAATATTAAAGCATGAAATATGAAATAATAAGAAAAAAATTAGTTTGCTTTGCCTGCCATCATTACTATAATAGCAGTATTTGACATAATTTATTGTATATTTTAGAACTATACATAATAGTATCCCAAGCAAAGGGCATGGAAATAAAAGACAATCAACATCTAGCAGCTGTCGCTTACGCTGATGATATAGTCTTATTAGCCGAAACAGTCAACGACCTAAAAAACACATCAGATATATTACTAAAGGAGGGGAAAAAAATTGGATTAAAAATAAATGAAACAAAGACAAAATACATGATAGTATCTAGACACAATCATAGATCAGACTCCTTGAAAGTAGATGAGTACACGTTTGAAAGGGTAAGAAATTTTAAATACCTAGGGGTAGATATTAATGAAGATGCTAATAGCCATGAAGAAGTGAAAAAACGGCTCATCGCAGCGAACAGGTGTTACTATGGACTATTACTATTGTTCAGGTCAAAACTATTATCAAGAAATTCCAAAGTAACATTATATAAAGTTCTAGTCAGGCCAGTAGTTCTGTATGCAAGCAGTACTTGGGTGACGACAAAGTCAGATGAAAAAAAGTTAGAAGTGTTTGAGAGAAAGATCTTGTGGAAGATATTTGGCCCAAAGAAAAACAATGAAGGAAAATATGAATCACGAAGCAATACAAATTTAGAAGAATTATATAACGAACCCAATATTGTTGGGATCTTGAAAAGCGCCCGAATAGGCTGGGCCGGACATGTATGGAGATCAAAAGGACTAATAGGACATATAACTGCATGGAAACCAACCGCAAAGAGACCCAGAGGACGACCTAGACAAAGATGGACAGATAGAATAAAAGA
>NW_021774250.1:0-915 GCF_005508785.2 Acyrthosiphon pisum | reverse complement strand
ATTGTTACCAATATCAGTTGAAAAATATTAAAAATACATAGGCACAATTTTTTTTTATAAGCATTTAAAGATCAAATTTTGACAAAATTTATCAAATTTTAATTTAAAAATTATTTTGTACTTAAAAATTTATAAAATGTTCAATTTTTGTATCTAAGAATTAAAAATTTAAAACAAGATTCCACGTAAGTAATTAATTCTATTACCAAAAAATCTAAAATATACATTTAAACAGTTTATTTTTATAGTCATTTTAAGTACAAATTTGGACGAAATTACATATTAAAAACCTAGGATAACTATTTTAGTTATTTTGTTGTGATTATATAATATTATTCGTGGGTACTTGAAACTTCTAAAGTATACTATTATATATCTATGATTTTACCACGGTTTTTTGTTGATGTATAACGCGTTATAACTTATAAGTACCTAATAGATATTATGATATGATTAATTTGGAATTTATTATAGGTACCTATTATAGGTCAATTTTTTTTTAATACCATATATAAGTATAAATATGTTTAATACATAGACTGATATACCGTCTCCGCTCAGAATCGTTTTTCTTATACAGTGATATTATATCATTGAATTCAAATTTAATACTGTCCATTATACAGTGACCCACTTCTAACCTACTGTACAGCAGAGCGACATCCACTTACCCACCTTTTTTTTTTTAAATCTAAGATTTGAAAATGTATTACGAAATTCCTCAAAAGTTTGTCTACATTTATCAAAAAAAAAAAAAAAAAAATGTCTACATCAAATCAAATTAAATTTTTATGAGCGTTTGAAGTTAATATTTTTAAAATATTGGATATTCACATGGATTTCTCATATATACTGTATTCCAAATAAGAAACACCACGGCGGCTACGGGCAAAACCGGTTTTACTACGTAAAATT
>NW_021774249.1:0-4830 GCF_005508785.2 Acyrthosiphon pisum | reverse complement strand
CAAACGTAGTAAAGTCAATAAAAATTAACAATTGGGAAAAGTTCTGAATGTTTATATCTTATATTATTATCATATAGTTTTGGCGGGGCCAGTATAGAGATAAGTGATAACGCGATAAGGGAAAAAACAAAAAACGCATGGAAAAAATACATGGAAAAAAATTCCGATTTTTATTTTTTTCGGATGGGTTTTTTCAGAAAAACCCCGATAAAACCACCCATTAATATTTTACAATAAAACCCACAGGGTTTTTTGGGGTTTTATTGGAAAAAACCCGAAAAAACCCAACCGGGTTGGGTTTTTTCTAAAAAGCCCGGGTTTTTGCCAACCCTGATATAAACGTTAAAACATTATATTTTAATAGCGGTGGAATGATTATGTTATTTTCAAGGGAAACCTTGGACTAAATTGGATATAATATTATAATATACTAGGTACCTATATTATTTTACGTATCATCATAAACTCATAATACCCAAAACTTAGATTTTATGATTTTAACAAGAATTTCAATGTTACATTTAAACTTTTATACCACGAGTTTTATTTATCATATATTTTTCAAAACAAATAATTTTTATTTCAAAAACTAACATCATACTTTTTCATGTAAGCAAAATAACTATAAGTTTTTGAATTCAACGTTGAATTAATTTATATTAAAAATGTATTCAGTTTTTGAATCTTAAATTTCTAACCTTTTTTTCTTCTTTTCCTTCGCCGTTCACAGTTTTACTCCCAACTATATGTGGCCACCTTTGTCTACACACTCCTAAATTGTATACTTTAATACATTTATTTAATTAAAGACTTTTTGATTTATGGTATTAAATGTTAATTTAATATTTGATATAGGTGTGTCGTGTGTGAATACAAATATTTATAATATAAATATATAACTCTAACTTACATTATATAATTTTTATTATTTTCCAATGAGAATAATTATTAGTTTGTAGATCAATGATTTAATTATTTAAATTACTAATTAAAAAACGTATGCTTAAATTATATAAAATAATAATGTCTATGAGTTGTAATTATTTAAAGTTAAAATTAGACGAGTGGTGTGGTAGAGGGGTTAGGAGTACCTACCTATCCCGCAAATGTTGATACACTACTCCGCTCACCTAAACTTTAAATTATTATAAGTTATAACTTATCTCTATATATATAAAACGATAAGGTGACTGACTGACTGATATATCAACGCACAGCTTAAACCCCTGGACGGATCTGGTTGAAATTCGGCATACAGATAGCTATTATTACGTAAGAGTCCGCTTAGAAAGGATTTTTGGAAATTCAACTCCTAAAAGGGAAAATAAGGGGTTTTAAGAATACAATAATGGCGCCATCTATCCAGCAAAATCAAATTTAAATATACAACATTGGCGCCAAAATACAAAACGTACGAACTTGACATTTAGAATAGTGGTTCCTCCATTCTCTAATGAACTAGATGTACAATAAGAAAGGATTCTTCCAATATTCGCATTTCAAAGAGATGGTCAAACGGGGATTTTTTTGTTTATAAATGATTGCCATTGGTTACTCGAGCAGATCAGGTACCATATTGTCATGCTTATGGCCTCGAATAAAAAAAAAGAAACTATATCCCAAAATGTGTGTACTGTGTAGCTTACTATACTCAAAAACTATTCAATTGAATTTGACGAGAATCTTGGAGATTATTTTTATTATTTTATATTATATTTTAGATTCTGAGCGGAACGATGAATGTATTGATTTTACAATGATGTGTGTTTTTTTATTTTATTTTATTATATTTTTATTCTTGTGTCTGTCATCACCTTTTAGGACAGTAAAAATGCTTGAATTTTTTCAACAGTATCTTTTCTAATAGAAAAGTGAATCTAGTTGGTACTTTGGGGGGTCAAAAGTAAAAATTTCCCAGTAATTTTCAAAAGATCCGTGAAAAACAAAAGAAAAATTAAGGAAAAACAGGAATTTTTACGCAAAATCTATTTTTGAAAAAATCGAAATGTTTTTTAGTTTTTTTTTCTATAAATATCAATACAATTTTATTTGTTGGTTAAAAAAGCTTGAACATTTAGAAGGCCTAGTATATTGTTTCAAAAGCAGATGAAAAAAATCAAAAATCCATAATCACAATTTTTTTTATTAGTAATTTAAGTTCAAATATTGACAAAACACGTAAAAATTACGAAAAATTGCAAATTATTTTGTGTAAAAATGGAAACTGAAAATGTCCGTAAAGACTAAAGAGCTCAAAATAAGTCAAAATATTTGGAAAATGTTATGGCGAATAGAAAATTCACATTCAGTCAACATTTCATATACGATATACCTACGGTCATTTTTTTAAGATTTGCATCAAAAACCAAAATCAATTTTCTCGAAAACGAGGAATTGCATAGAAATTCCTGTTTTTCCTTAATTTTTCTTTTGTTTCTCACGGTGCTTTTGAAAACTACTGGGAAATTTTTACTTTTGACCCCCCAAAGTACCAACTAGATTCACTTTTCTATCAGAAAAGATACTGTTGAAGAAAATCTAAGCATTTTTACTGTCCTAAAAGGTGATGACAGACACAAGAATAAAAAAATAATAAAATAAAAAAAACACACATCATTGTAAAATCAATACATTCATGCCTCCGCTCAGAATCTTAAATGTATGTAGTTATTCAAAATAATAAAAAAATTAAAAATTGAAAACGAAAAAATCTTTTTTTTTTTTATTAAAAATATAATTTGTTTTCAAAAATGTTATTTATTAACGCCTTAAAATTATGTAAAAGAAATTTTTAAAAATTTTAGCGTCTTCTGAAATAAAGTCATAAAGAGTGTTATACACTGGTGATCCATTTAACCACGTTTTATATGGTTAACTACATATTTTATTTTTAAATATTATTATATCATATAATATTATTATCAATTATATTTTTCTTAATTAATTAAATAATGTTTCAATATGTGGTTCCGAGTGGAGAAAAAAATATTAATTTGTTAGAATTTAAATGATTATAAGATACTACATAATAATTATGTAACAAACTATTATTAAAATATCAGTAAAATAATTTGCTAATTTGTATTTAGTACTTACTATTTAATATTTAAACTTCAAACCATAGGTACTGCGTAGAAGAATTAAACAATAAATAAATATTTTTTTTAGTAATCACACAGTTGGTAAATCTAATTGTTTGGGAAATAATGTTTAGAAAATATTTAAAGGAAGTACCTAGTTATTTAGAAATTATTATCATTGTTAAAAATATTTTATTACCTATAAATTATAATATTAGAATTCATAAAATTTTTATTACGCCTCATCATTGGTAGATGATAAACGTTACGACAAATTTACAAACCGTACTCAATATTTAGATGAAACCAATATTGTATTTTTACTGTCCATAATTTATAACATTGTTCAACCGATTATATAATATTTTTGTATTAATAATTTGATGTACAAATATACAAATATACAAATCGTGGTAATAAATATTTTGAAATAAAACTTTTTTTGACTTTCACACGTGACAATGCTGTTAAATTGCTGCATGTAGTCTTGTTTTTTTTCCGTAGTGAAGGGAATGTTAGTGTCGAAATTGCAGTTATTTCTACCACGATTTTGATAATGAAAAGTGAAAGGTGAATGTCCCGAGCACGATCGTTATTGTTGCCGCATGCACGCGGTCATCAATTTTGATTTTTGATTCTGAGGGTTCTTATAAATATAAATTTTTTATCTGACACATCTTATTATTTCAATTCTCTATTAAAATTAATAGTTACGCGTATTATACACTAGGTACTGCATGTTATTATATACTGTAATTTTGTTTAATATTCGTGATAAACTTATAGGACATGTTGGATTATCCAGTATATGCGCAAGGTCAAAACAATAATAATAGTATCATTTTAATAGTATGTTACACAAGTAGAAAAAGTTTTGGGGTTGTTGTGTAACATTAATGGCCAATTTATTATAGGTATACATTACTATAAAATGTAACGTGAATTAAGTTTTAGTATAAGTGCAAATTGAAAAATAATTAATACATTTTATAACTGAATAGTATTAACGTTTTTATGAAATCGAAATCGTTTTAATAAATGCATGTACGAGCAGGTAGCAAGCCATAATTAATTGATTTTGGTAGCATTTAATTTGAAAATGTAAATGTTTAAAATCATTTAACACTATAGTACCTATAGTATAATTTGTGCCTACTCCTACTATAGTATATAATATATAATTATGTACTTATACGACCTATACTAACCTATACGAAAGTGAATTTTGAATATGATATTTCAATCGTTCCATTGCATACATCTTATTATATACGAAAATACGGAATGTATCTACCTATACAGGGTGATTCATTAAGCGTAAGACACTCGTTATCTCAAAGATAGTATTCAAGTTGTTTAAAAACAACGTTTTTATTAAAAAATCATATTTTTAAATATTTTTTATCCTTATATATTTTTTATAAATATTAGTATTAATTATACCAGCTATATGTATTATGTGATTAAATGTTTTTATTGATCTTGTGCAGATAGGTAACTACTGTGCAATAATGTGCAATAGGGGCATTTGCCCCCCTCCTTCCGAGGACCGAGACTTGTTTTTTTTTTACTGTTTTGTGGAAGTCGTGATTATAAGTTAAATTCCATTATCATGAGTATTATGACTGTATAGGACGTACTCGCCTATCATGCGTTCCCACTACGATTTAACTATTTTAGATAAGATTTATATTATCTTGAATGGTGGATCCCACCAAATACGGTTGGTATCCAATTTTGTACTAATATC
>NW_021774248.1:0-227 GCF_005508785.2 Acyrthosiphon pisum | reverse complement strand
CCCCCCCTGGCTACGCCACTGGGTGTCTAGGGAGTCATTGTAATGAATAAGTCAAATTTGAATTCGATTATACACAATTGTTGCATCCAAAAAAATATTCTGAGCGAAGAATATAATATAAAAAAAAAAAAGGTGGGTAAGTGGATTTCGTTCTGCTGTACAGTAGGTTACAAGTGGGTCACTGTATAAGTGGATGGTATTAAATTTGAATTCAATGATATAATATC
>NW_021774247.1:0-842 GCF_005508785.2 Acyrthosiphon pisum | reverse complement strand
TATTATTTATTATACTAAATCAACTGTACCTTGAGAAGTCAAACTTTTACGATTTGAACAATTAAGTATTGACATCTGAACAGTATTTAAATTTTTGATTTTTTTTTACATCAGAATTATCATTAATTTCAGTGTTGACTTTTCTTTTAACATCTATTGAAACAGTAGTAGAAGGAGCTAGTAATTCTCTAACAGACTTGACATTACTATGTTTATCCTATAAATTTTAGAACATTTAGGTAAAAATAATAAATATAGATGGTACTAGGTAATTTTTTTATCTGATATTTTCTTTTAAGTTTTTATACAATTTGACTGAATTTGTACGATTATAGTATCTAAGGACTAAGAAGGCACACAGGACAATTGTTAAAATTGCCTAGTAATAAAAAATATGAATTTAGAATTATCCATTAGGTACTTACTTTCAAATGCTTGCGAAGATTTGATGGGGCACGTGAATCAGCAGTACGCGTCTTTGAACAAATACAATGTTTGCAAGATACTTCGTACGTAGTGTACAACTCGCAACTATTTATTATTTTAATAACTTTAAAATTAATATTATAAATATTCCACGGAAGAATTAGTTCATTTTCCATACTAGTTAAGTCTTTAATATAAAAATTAAAAACATACTGCGTATTTTAAAACAATTCTATATAGTCAGGACTCTCGGCAGTGTGCAAACAATAATATTACAACGATTGACAACTATAGTGTCTTATAGTAACTGGACGATTAACAAATAACGAGTGCGGAGTGACGGTGTGTGTGTGTGTGTGTGTGCGTGTGTGTGTGTGTATATATGTGGGATACTGTGATTCGGGGTGTCGCCGTGC
>NW_021774246.1:0-803 GCF_005508785.2 Acyrthosiphon pisum | reverse complement strand
GATTCTTGTTGTACCTACAAGTTACAACCTTAATAATCTGTACGCTATCTAACTACTAATTTACTAGTAATAAAACGTGTATTTGGTATCTTAATTTCATTTTATATTACATAGGTCAAATCACATTATTCTATTGATAATAAAAAAAAAACAACGCATTGAATAATAATATACCGTACACATATTATGTATATTGGATATTGTACTATTTATAAATTTATAATCAATGCTATGGAAAGGGTTTTGTCTCCTCAATAATTGTACATAATATTTACTATTTAATATTTATAATATAAAATTAGAAATAAATGTAATTCAGTTGACAAATAGTCAATAGTTGATTACCTATACCAAATTGTTGTATAAATGTTATCATACAGCATACAATTGTTTAAAATGTATACAAATAGGTTAGGTACCTATCTGTTTTTTTGACTAATGTAGGTGCCTGTTCATATTTTTAAATTTATACAAATGTATACAAATGTATAATAAAGAATAACCAAGGCTAGGAACTTCAAAATATGCGGTGAAAATTTGGAAAATATGCAAAAATAAGCAATTTATTAATAAAATTTAAAAATTTAAATTAAATAGGTATCTGAAAAAAAAATTAACACTGTACACTTATGTATTACATTACCTACGATTATACAATTTATTTATATCATGGTACAAAATATTAATCCAGTGGTAAATTTGAAGAAAAATAAATACCAACCGGTCAGCGGTCACTATTACAAGTTCTCAGAACTATAGAGATTATAATATTATTTTTGGGAGCAATAGAAATAGCTGTTGAT
>NW_021774245.1:0-1123 GCF_005508785.2 Acyrthosiphon pisum | reverse complement strand
ATTGAAAACTTAAATACTTGGAACTTTAATACAATATTACCTTACATATATAAACAGTTTCAGTTATTCTAAAACCTGTTAAAAACTATTATCATGAAAATTATTTCTTTACCTATGAGTTACAGTTATACAAACAAGTAAGAACTTTGATATAAGTCATAATTTGATACATATAATTCATTATATATTTTACTTACAAAAATAAATAATTATATAAACTCTAAATGTCCATCCATCTTTTTAATGTATCTAGAATATTTCTAATACATAGGCAGATATCCTATAAAATATTGGGTAGCAAACACATCCATAAACTAAATAACTGTCACATGTGTGTAACACAAACATAAAATTGTCTGTATAGAATGTAGTAATAAGTGTAAGTTTCTCGTTATCGTAATATTTATAACAGCTAATCAACAAATGTATAATAATGATATAAACACAATTAAAATATAATATAATTTTATTTGATATTGTATATTGTGACATTGCATACTAGTCGGTATGTAGCTCTGTAATATTAAAAAAAATATTCTTACACAATTATGTAATCTATACTAAACTACAATATAGGTTATTTTCTCATTTCAAGGGGTGCCTTATTTTCAAATACATTATTTGGGGGGGGGGGGGTGGGACCAAATCCCTGCTAGATCCCCTCCCCTCGCCACCTACATAGTTCTATAGAGTTTAATTTTTACATTTATGACAAATAAATGTATTAATATCAATTATAACTTAGGCAATTGTTTATACAATACGTATAGTTTTTTGCAAAATGGTTGAATAAACTGTTATGTTACAATATTGATAATTATTTTAAGGAAGGTAGGTTACTAAACAATAGTGTCTGAGCATAATATGTCTTTCTTAAATTAATGATACTATACATAATTAAAATCTACCTCGAGAGGAGTAAGTTTATTATTTCAATAATTACATAACATAGTGATTACCACAAACGAGATTCAAACAATAATTAAAATTCCCCACAAGTTCGGGCAAAAACTCAAATTATACCTCTCCCAAGTTTAATTTTTTAATTCGCGAATTTATTGAGGGCATGCCATCGGATATTTTTTTTGGAAACACTAATGTAGTTGAGCCTATTTTTCGTTTG
>NW_021774244.1:8505-9835 GCF_005508785.2 Acyrthosiphon pisum | reverse complement strand
ATTATTATAGTGTATAGTATTATATATTAATAATAATGTTATCTATATTAGGTAGGTAGGTGTAATAGCCATCGTCAGTTTGAACAAAAATTGCTGAATAAGCATTTAAGCCTGTATGTCCCACGCGTACGACGAGAGTGCGTCAAGACGTCCTCTCTAAGCAATAAGTATTAACAGTGTTAATATTATAATCAGAATATTTTCAGAGCTTTATTTTTATTGTATTACAAGTGTATTGCAAATATGTATAAAAAGTAATGAGTTCGAAAGTGTTTGTTAAATTATTTTTACACGGACATCTTTGGATAATCTATAAAATTATTTTATCAGCGGTGTTGGTCGTTGGATACGACAAACTAAAGTTTTTCTAAATAGATATTCACTGAGCGGAAAAATTTCAAAAGTATATTTTAAAAATTAAAAAATTAAAAAAGGTGGGTAAGTGGATTTCGCTCTGCTGTACAGTAGGTTACAAGTGGGTCACTGTATAATGGATGGTATTAAATTTGAATTCAATGATATAATATCATTGTATAAGAAAAACGATTCTGAGCGGAGACGGTATGTTAGTCTAGGTATAAGACATAATATTATATTATGGTACCTATAATAAATTCCAAATTAATCATATCATAATATTTATTAGGTACTTATAACGCGTTATACATCAACAAAAAACCGTGGTACTATCATAGATATATAATAGTATACTTTAGAAGTTTCAAGTACCCATGAATAATATTATACAATCACAACAAAATAACTAAAATAGTTATCCTAGGTTTTTAATATGTAATTTCGTCCAAATTTGTACTTAAAATGACTATAAAAATAAACTGCGTAAATGTATTTTTTAGATTTTTTGGTAACAGAATTAATTACTTACGTGGAATCTTGTTTTAAATTTTCAATTCTTAGATACAAAAATTGAACATTTTATAAATTTTTAACTACAAAATAATTTTTCAAATTAAAATTTGATAAATTTTGTCCAAATTTGATCTTTAAATGCTTATAAAAAAAAATTGTGCCTATGTATTTTTAATATTTTTCAACTGATATTGTAACAATATATCAGGAGCTTTGTATTAAATTTATACACTTTTTGGCCCAACAGATAAAACTTTATTGATATTTATAGAAAAAAAAAACTAAAAAAATTGAAAACTTACAATGTCCGTAAACAGCTCAAAAAGAGTCAAATTATTTTAAAAATTTTATCGTATATATAAAATGCTAATATTAACATTCAGTGAAATTTTCAAGTTTCTACAGTCACTCGTTTTTTAATTACAACAAATAAGAAAATTGTTACGTAAGAAATCGAGTG
>NW_021774244.1:7312-8455 GCF_005508785.2 Acyrthosiphon pisum | reverse complement strand
TCAATACTAAAAACTATTTAAACGATTTGCCATCAATACCACTTTTTGAATGAAGACCCTTTAATGTGGGCAAATAATGAAGATTATAATAAAGCTCTGTCAATTTTAAAAAATATTCCCGTTATAAATGATGTTGCAGAAAGAGGAGTAAAGCTTATAGAAGATTATAACAACAAAATAACCAAAGATGAATCTCAAAAACAATATCTATTACAAGTTGTTAGTGATTATTGCAAAAAATATCCTGACCACAGAAAAGAAACACTTACACAAGTTATACAGCAATAAATATAGTCGTATCATTTATATTTAAAATATGTTAAAGAAATTAGTAAGTCACAATGTTATTTATTTGTTGTAAATTGTTTTCATGATTATTTGTATGTATTATGCTGATGAAAATATTTCAATTTTCGTGATTTTTTTATTTTCTTTACTTTCTGATTAAAATATTTGAAAAAATAAAATATTTGGAATCTAATCTATATGAAATAAATTTTAGTAAATTTAGTTTTCTATCATTGTATCTTAACAGATTTTTTATAACATTTTTATTTCTATAGTTATGTTTAAGAATATCAAAAAAAATTTAAAATATTGAAAATGTTCTATTTTTGTAACTTTGGAGCTTTTGCGGCACGTGTTCAAATTAAAGAATTTGCATGAAACTTTTTTTGTATGATTTTTTTAGGTAGTTGAACCTTTTTAGGGGGGGGGGGGGGTAATCTCAAAAAAATGAAAAATGAAAAATGAAAAATGAAAAATAAGGACCACCCTAATGGACATACAGTAACATTGAATTGATAGGCCCGTGCTAATACCTCTATAATATACCGTGCTTGGTACTAAATTGGAACTGGCTGTATGTTCCCTAATAGCACAAAGTCAACCATCAGACTGCCACTGTATGTCCTTATAGGGTAGTGGGCAATTTAGAAAAGTAGTCTTAGGGACGTCCGATGGATCCCCTAATGTCCGCGTCCAGGGATAAACCTTCCAGGGATGTACATGGGAAATCCTTTTTTTTCCTTATTTAAGTCCAACCATATGCCAACAGGTTACCCATTTACTGCCATTTGATTACCAACATACCTCCTTTTGGTAACCAATAGACTAACTTTCGGATACTTATAGACTATCAGT
>NW_021774244.1:0-5017 GCF_005508785.2 Acyrthosiphon pisum | reverse complement strand
AGTTATAGTAGAATATAAAATAAACTCAAAAAATAAATAACAAAAATTTTTTAAATTTTTAATATTATATTATTTTATAAATATTAAATAACTATAAATGGTATAATAGTAATAATAACAATATAATTAACTATATTATATTAATAAATATATTTGGTACTACATTTGAATATTTACATGTGTACGGTATATACACAGAGCATATACTTATTGATCACAATACTAGTATGTATAATACTATAAGTCACTATAATACACGTATATATATACAATTATTTAAGTTATACATTATTTTATAATAATTAGTCTTTTCAATAATGTTTTAGATTAGCTAATTATTTTAGAATATAAGTTTATTTAGAATAGTTTTAGATTTATTAATAAGGTCATTTTCAGACCTGGCGTTTATACTCGTTTCTATACCTGTCAATGGCATGCTTAAACCACGACATTATATGTCTGATTATGTCTCTGTTTGTCGTTCCTTGGGGACAACTGCTTCTTACTGCATCTGAATTTTTTTTTTATAATGGCCTGAGTCAATGTTTACATAAGCTCCACAATTTATAATAGTTATATTGAAGAGCAAGTTTAATATAAATCATTTACTTTTAAATAAATGTTTTTAATTAAATTTTTCCTAATACTCTAAGATTATTTACCTAGAATTATATCATGCATTTGATAGTTTTTTAATGCCTTTTTCTCTTTGCTCATTCCTGCATATGTTATTACTGTGGCCAATTTGTTAGAAAATATGTATTTCATGGCATTGTATGTTTTTGAACGAATATCGTCACCTCCAATTATAGACAGTTCATTCATCTATAATATAACATTAATTTTAAAGTAGATAACCATTAGTGTTTTGACTAAATTAGTGAACAAATTCAAGTTATACTAACCAACTGGTTTTTAAATGCTGCATTTTCTAGTATCATTGTATCTACATAATCGAGTTGTGTTTCATCTTTCAACGGAAAGTATGATCTAATATTAATATTTGTATCACCTGATGAGGATGTAATAGGAGCAAGACATCGATTAAGTTTGTCGTGCATTTGTTTCATTACAATAAGCATTTGATTGATCTTAATTTTCATGTGGCAGCTATTTTCCACCAAAACCTTTAAATCTTTTTGTTGAACCGTAACAAGATTTGATAAATTGTTCATGTCACCATTTTCTAAAAATATTTTTTAAATGTTTTATTATAATAGATTGCAAACAAAACAAAATATTGATTTACCATTTCTGACTATATTCTCAAAACTTTGCTCCATATTTTGTTGTGATTGTTCAGGAGACAAAAAAACAACAGGTGTATTCTCTAAAACCATAAAACAATTACTATGTGAAAAATATATAATAATATGATTTACTTACCATCTATTTGATTGCTTTCTGACTGAGCAGAGCTTAGAAACACTTCACCATTTATATTTTCAAGAAAGGTATCTGTAATATCTGTTATTATAATCACAATTTTTAAGTACATACTGGAGTACAAGTATTTTAATATTAAAATAGTTACCATAGGATTCTTCAACTAAATCAGGGCTTTTCTGAAGTATGTCTAAATTACCTTTGTAGCTAAAATTATTTTCTCCTAAAAATTTTTAAATATGTTAAACAATATTATAATAATTATATTAATAAAATTCTAAATTACCGCATTTTAACTATTTTGATCTAAGCCCATTGTTATTGCTGATATGTTTTGCTAAAAATATTATATTAACAAATAACAGAAGATTAATAAAATATTGTATAATATTTCATACAAAGAAAAAAGTTACAGAGTTTTAATTGAGGAGGTGCACATGGAGTTTTTAGACTTGTTGTTATTTTTTGAGTTTCAAAAATTGAATCATCAGAATCCGAGTTTATTTTAGCAGCTTTTATTTTTCGGAATTTTTTTGCTTTATCTGCATCATCACTTTCTAAATCTGTTTTGTACTCTGCCTCCCTCAATTTACGCTTAGCTTTCAAAAAATCATCTGAAATTTGATCAAATCATTAATCGTCAATTTATTTATATGATAAACAATAATCCATTTGTAATGTAACTAAAAATACAAACCATATGAAGCTAATACTCTGATAATATCAACAATGGTCCATGAATTTGAAGGTTCATACATTGTTCGGCACATTTTATCATACTTTAAAATATTCATGACTGGCGGGCAGTGGCGGGCTGAACTTCAATTTTAAATGACGCATTTTCATAATTATGTACTATTACCACCACCATCACCACCACCATCCTATTTTTACTTATTACAAAGTTATGATGTTAATAAAATGTGATTAAAAGAGCCAAGAGGTCAGGCTTTAGCATGTAATTCTGCGCCACAGTCACGGGGTGGCACCACCCCCTTTGAAAAGTTGACGCAACTGCGTCAAAATTGACCACTTCAGCTCGCCACTGCTGGCGGGTACTTGGCTTGTTTTTCATTTATGAGCCAATTTTTTGGAATAATTTGAAAGCCATCTTCAAACTCCGTTATAAGATATTTTGAATAATTAGAAACAATGCTATAAAGATTAGTAACAAACTTGATTAGATAATATATTAATATTGGTATTATAAACTGAAGAAAGTATATAATCAGACATGTAAAAGTTTTTAAAACACTTTATAGGTATATAATGTTAATAAAGTGAGTAGTATTAAAGAAAACAATGTAATTTATAATAGTGCAAAAAGACATGTAAACGTTTTAAAAAACACCTTATAGGTACACAATGTCAACAAAGTGTGTAGTATTATAGAAATCAATGTAATATATTATTATCATGCAAAAAGTGAAAACATAGACTATTACAAATTAGAAAAAAGGTATTCACAGTACGTGTTTGGACACCGTAGAAGCCACACGTGTATTTACTTATCGCGCTCCGCATTTATAGCTTCCGATAGCAGTACAGCGTTACATAACAGTTGAACCGCCGCATCAATTCTTATCGGTAATGTATATTTAATAGTACGCTATAATACCTACTATCGATAGAATTAGGCAACAACACAACGATGGGTGACAAACCGCCTTTAAAAACCACACATACATTTTTAAGACGCTCGACATCAAACGTAGTGTCGAAAACATCCATAAACAAACCTATTTTAAACCCACTTAAAACCAGTAAACAAGCCAATCAAAATTCAAAAATGACACCAACCCAACAGCCCTCAATCACCAACACCACCAACCTCACAAACGAAAATTGCACCCAAAAAACATTCGCTGAAACCACAGCAAACCTATCTTTCCCCAAAAAAAATCAAGCCATTATTTTCAACACAATTGACGACATTCCACAAATCGAATACATTAAAGCGATTAGTCTGATTACTAATCCTTCAAACATTAAATTCGCCTCACGAATTTCAAACAACCGGTTCTGCATCTACTTCGCTAATTCCAATATAGTTAATGACATCATTAATCGCTGCCAGACAATCACTGTCGATAACAACAACATTGAACTTCGTAGATTAGAAAATCAAGCGAAACGCATTATTATTTCAAACGTATCGCCTATTATTCCACACACGTATATTACCGACGCACTAAACCTTATCGGCATAAATACACTTACGCCAATCACATTTTTAAAAGCCGGCTTCTCTACTGATGACTTATCCCACATCATAAGTTTTAGAAGGCAAACCCACATTCAATTTGAGGACGCATCAAAATTACCAGGATCATTAGTAATTCACTTTGAAAATACCGATTACCGTATTTTCCTTACAGACGACACACTCACATGCTACCTATGTAAACGCACCGGTCATACATCAGCTCACTGCAAAAATACGTCGGAACAAAGCAAGAGCCCCCCCTCAAGCCAAATTGCGAACCTTCCCTCACAATTAGAACTCAATACCAATCCTAAAACAAATATAGATAACACAAATGACAGTGAAACCTTATACACAGAAGATAATCAAAACACTAATGACAGTGCAATCTTACACAGAGAAGGATAATCAAAACACTTATCTGGAACAAAACCCCAACACCAGAAAAATTAAATTATACACCCCAAATCAACGAACATCAACACAATAATATCCAAATCATGGATTCCTCTCAAGAACTTCTTCCACCCAATACCACACACACAACACAATTCAAAAGACAAATATCGGACTCATCGTCTCAAAAAACAAAAGATCCTCCTTCTCCCATAAATCCTGAAAAAATCAAAACAAAAAAAAAACCAAAAATACGATCACGTTCAAACTCATCTACAAGACCTGGCGAAAATAATGACGAAGCATTCAAACCTATCGAACTTTTCTTCGAAGAAAACCAAAACTCCCCAATAAATTTTCTTCAATTCAAATTCATATTAGAACAATCTACCAACAAACATATCAACATCCACTCACTATGTCAACAAGTCGGAATTGATATAATATCTTTAATTAGTCTAATCGAAGAAATTCGACCTAATATTACAAAATATAAAACAATGAAATCTCGGTTAATGAAATTCGCTAACCTACTATTCCAAGTACTCCCTCCACAAGACACTTAAACACAAATCTAATACTCAAGAACATGCCCTCAATACACAACACTAATATGGACCAAATAATACAATGGAATATAAACGGCCTTTACAAGCATCTCACCGATATTCAACGAGCAAAATATAATATCCAACCAATAGCTTTTTGCTTCCAAGAAACTAACCTTAAACCCGAAAAAAAATTTCTCATTCGTGGATATGAAGGGTACTTCAAAAATCGCCAAAATACCTCCCGCGCTAGTGGGGGCGTTGCCACCTTCATCACGAATCTCATAAAAAGCAAAGAAATCCAAATTCAGTCTCATCTCGAAGTAATTGCTATTCTTATTGAACTCAGAAACCCTTTATGCATCTGTAATATTTATGTGCCCGACAGCACCAATCTGCTACTCAACGACCTCAAGCAAATCATCCAACAACTGCCAAAACCTTTTATACTTTTAAGGGACTTCATAGTCGAAATACAATG
>NW_021774243.1:0-810 GCF_005508785.2 Acyrthosiphon pisum | reverse complement strand
TTAATATCATAGTATTTATATTGTATACTAATTGTGAAATAAAATCATAAAAAAATGAACGGAGCATCAACACTTTAAATACTTATATGTTAAACACTTATAACTCATGAACCAGATACTCGTTGTAAATTCTTTATTTATCAACTAGCTCTAAGTGAAACTCGGGGCCCATTGGTCTCGCTGAGAGTAAATTTTAAATATGCCACTGCATTTAGGTACTGCACAAAACGAATAACATAAACCAACTGATAAGTTATAACATTAAAGGAAAGTTAAATATAGCCCAGCATATATACGTGTAGTTACTTACTATTAGAAATATCTGTAAATTCAATTGTAATCAATCTAAAATGCGTTGAAAATACTTGTCTACACCAATACAAAATAACACATATTTTACACTTTAATAATTGTAACGAATCTCTTCATAGGTAGGTATCTATTAAGTTCACTTTATTTAATTCTACTATGTACGCAGGTAATTGTAAATTTAAACACATGTCACGAAAAAAAAATCATTAGGTATCAGTAGTATATGGGTCACTCTGGCACACTTTCATTCGAATGCAATATTTCCTAAAATATTTTTCATAGAAATTGAAATGCAATATTCCTTTAATTATTTTGCAAATCGTGAAACGCAATAATTATTAAAATATTTTTCAAAAATCTGAAATGCAAAATCCGCAAAATATTTTTTAATAGAATTGTTCTATCAAAAATAAAAATTGAAATAGCATATTTAATTGCAAAAATGTATTAAAAAGAAATTGAAAAAATTAATTTAAAAATTAAAAATATAATAAATAA
>NW_021774242.1:0-1274 GCF_005508785.2 Acyrthosiphon pisum | reverse complement strand
TATAAATAATTTAATAAATATACGGTACATTTACCTTAGTCTTTAGTAAATATAATTTATTTTGGTTTTATTTAACGGGATGCCCCAACAGTTTGATCCGAGATCTTGTCAATTATTATCATTATAATAGAAAAAAAAATATGTTGTCATCAGGGTTACGAAACCCTAATGAAAAATATGAAAATCAGAATCTTATAAGTTATAATATAAAAAAAAATATTTATTCAATTAATTAAACATTAATTTAATTTAATTTTTTTTTTTTTTTTTGGGGGGGGGGGGGGTTTACTTTTAACCCCTTCTACAGGTACGGTCATGTATATAGGTTAGGTTAGTTATCTATTATACTCAAGTGAAAAGCCAATTACATGTCATTATTTATTATTTTGAGGTTGGTAACATCATAGTGAAAACATACATTTAATTCAAAACCAAGAAGTTCTAACTAAGTGAAAAAAAAAATATTAACAACCAAAAGATTCTTTCTGAAGAACTTTTTGATTCTTAACGGAAATTTTTTACATTTTTGTTTTTCTTACGTTACATTTTGATTTCAAGAAAAATAAATTGCTAGTGTTAACTCAGAACAACTTTGTGAATTTTTAGATGTGCTAATCATTAAAAATCATTCATTACGAAAAAAGATTATGCAGTTTTAAGTTGAAAATAATTTAAAATGGCTCTCCTGAACAATTTGATATTTTGAGATAGCACCTTTTGGTTCTGAGCCCACGAAATACCTACTTGTGGAATTGTAATACATTGCCTGAACCTGTGGATTATATTACCACATTATGTACATAATATAATATAATTTATATGATAATGAAATCTCTTTATCGCTGAAATATAAAATTATATTTCCAATGATCATTTATGAAGTGTTGATATTAAATTGAATTCCAATAATTGCAAATATGCACTTAAAAATAATAATACTCTTGACATAAACAATACAATCAAATCATGTCGAACAATTAATATTCGGCTAGTGTATTATACAATCCGAAGTGCGATCCATTCTCAATTATAATACAAACTATATAGGTGCTCCAAAAATGTTGAGCACCTGATGTACCTAGTCTGCTGCAGTTCAACTTCTGAATTTGTTTCCCCGTAAAATATTTATCTTTCTGTCCCAAATATCTGAATTTCATAACGAGATCAGAATGTTTGGATCGTTCAGTCAGTTTGAAGTTTAACACACATGGTGTTTTTGCGTAAAATTACCGGTTTTCCTTAATTTTGCTTTTGGTTTTTACGGCGCTTTGAAA
>NW_021774241.1:0-1313 GCF_005508785.2 Acyrthosiphon pisum | reverse complement strand
CTATCTTAAAACCAAATGTATGTCTAGCCTTATATAATTCAAAAACTACGCGGTTGATTTTGACGAAAGTCTCAGGGATTGTTTTTAGAGATATCAGTAAAGTTTAGAGAGTAAGCAGCTTAAACCATGTTAAAAAATTATTGCAAGCGCTAAAACCAATTAACGACTTGGTCGAATCATTTTACTGACGCCGATTTGTCCATGAACTGACTACTGAGGCACACTAGAACTGAGATACACCCAAACCGAAGTACACCTATATAATAATATTCGTCTCGGATATACCTATCATTATATTATAAACGGACGGACCTAAAATAATTTAAATTATACTCCAGTCACATCTTTGTAGTTGTACATAGTAATATGCAGGGCTTGAAACCGATTGAAATAATTTCGGTTTCGGTTTTGAATACCGGTTTCTAAATGTTTCGGTTTCGGTTTCGGTTTTCAATATCGGTTTCTAAAATTTTCGGTTTCGGTTTCGGTTTTGAACACCGGTTTCTAAATTTTTCGGTTTTGGTTTTAATTTTTCAATACCGGTATTAAAAATGTAATTTCGATTTTGTATACCGGTTTTTACATTTTTAAATACGGATTTCCAAGCACACTTGAAATTATAATTGAATGGTTTTATTATACTTAATTACTTGATAAGATATTTGAATGTGTGATACAAATAAGAGAAATGTTTTAATAGGAGTGATTTTTTTAATTTGATTCTACAAATTACAAACTATAAGGAACCTAGAAGTTAGATTAAAATTAGAACAGTTTAAACTTTAAAGATAATATGTAGTACATTCATCACTAGACTATCTTTCTTTTGATGCAAACCTCTTCCTTGTTCGAATTTTTTCTTTTGTAGCATTTTATTAATAACAATGAAATAATACTTAATTGTCTTATAAACAAAGTAAATATTTACCTATAATAAAAAAGGACAATACATTCATTCACTATTAAGTATTTTCACATTTGAAATTTTTTTTTTGTGTAATTAAGCACAAATTTATGATCATTGAAAATGATAAAAATTAAAAACATACAACAGAAAAAAATTATGCTCCAGTTATAATCATTAAGTATAATTATCGTTTAACACCAAAGCCTCAATTATGAATTAATATTCAATTTTTTAAATTTTTATTCAATCACCTTCTTTATTAAATTATATATATTTTTAACATGATTTTTTAATACATCATTACATCTTATAATCATTATAGCCTCCAAAAGTTCTTCATCTAAACTCTAAGATGCATGCAAATCAAAAGCCCAATTTAAAGCCTGTGCTATTTTAAGTTTTTCTT
>NW_021774240.1:0-1033 GCF_005508785.2 Acyrthosiphon pisum | reverse complement strand
GTAAAAATTTTCTTTTTAAATCTAAGATATGAAAATGTAATACAAGATTCCTTATAAGATTATCTACCTTTATCAAACAAAAAATATCTATAAGAAAGTCAAATTAAATTTTTATGATCGGTTTAAATTCAAATTTTTACAACACTAGATATTCACTCGATTTCTCATGTAGCGATTTCCTTATTTTGTTGTAATTCAAAAACGAATAACTGCAGATACATGAAAATTTTACTGAATGTTTATATTAGCATTTCCTATACACCATACAATTTTGAAAATATTTTGACTCTTTTTGAGCTGTTTACGGACATTTTCAGTTTTCAATTTTTTTAGTTTTTTTTTTCTATAAATATCAATCAAGTTTTATCTGTTGGGCCAAAAAGTGTATAAATTTAATACAAAGCTCCTGATATATTGTTACAATTTCAGTTGAAAAATATTAAAAATACATAGGCACAATTTTTTTTATAAGCATTTAAAGATCAAATTTTGACAAAATTTATCAAATTTAAGATTCAATAATTATTTTGTAGTTAAAAATTTATAAAATGTTCAATTTTTGTATCTAAGAATTGAAAATTTAAAACAAGATTCCACGTAAGTAATTAATTCTGTTACCAAAAAATCTAAAAAATACATTTACACAGTTTATTTTTATAGTCATTTTAAGTACAAATTTGGACGAAATTACATATTAAAAACCTAGGATAACTATTTTAGTTATTTTGTTGTGATTGTATAATATTATTCGTGGGTACTTGAAACTTCTAAAGTATACTATTATATATCTATGATAGTACCACGGTTTTTTGTTGATGTATAACGCGTTATAAGTACCTAAATACCTAATAGATATTATGATATGATTAATTTGGAATTTATTCTAGGTACCTATTATAGGTCAATTGTTTTTAAATACTTACTACAGACTATAATATAATATTATGTCTTATACCTAGACTGACATACCGTCTCCGCTCAGAATCGTTTTTCTTATACAATGATATTATATCATTGAATTCAAATTTAATAC
>NW_021774239.1:0-903 GCF_005508785.2 Acyrthosiphon pisum | reverse complement strand
TTATATGATATAATAATTATAATATATGTGAATGTACTTTGTATCTTTGGTAATAATAATTGACATATGTAACAAGAAATATGTTGTGGATTGTACTACATATTCTTGAAAATAGTAATGTATCTAAATTATATAATTGTAACCAAACATATGTAAACATAAAAATGTAATAATTGATAAATGTAAACTTTTAGGAAGGTGCTCGAAGTGACGGAGAATTAAATTGAGTTAATTTTTCTCGGTTAGGCGATAAAAATGAACTTTTTAGGGGGGAGGTGTAACGGATAGTAACCGTTTACTCGTAACACATAAATATCATTATATATAAATAGTTAAATTCGGCATAAGCGATTAGGTAAACGACCTCCATAAACAATTTGGCAATAGTCAAATTGCAAATACGCAAACACAACAAAAGGTTAAAGGGTTAATTATATAGTCAAAATAACCGAGTGGTTATTCGCGAGTCATATTTTCTAAACACATAAATCACGTATCTATTGACAGGATATGGGGATTGCCAATGCCACAAGTAGATATGCGAATATACGTATATGTACGCAACCTATAGACCAGGATGTGTTAACTGATAAACTATTAGTAATTCGCAGAAGAGATGACTTTCTGCACAACAACACAGATAATTAATTAGCTGTCAACACATTATAACGAATACTCAGATTAGATAGGAATATTGCAAATGCGTAGGTTGAGTCGATGG
Source organism: Acyrthosiphon pisum (assembly GCF_005508785.2). Classification (NCBI taxonomy): domain Eukaryota; kingdom Metazoa; phylum Arthropoda; class Insecta; order Hemiptera; family Aphididae; genus Acyrthosiphon; species Acyrthosiphon pisum. Next base: position 182 of record NW_021774239.1, on the reverse strand, counting down.
TCACACGGATCGCATCCGGTAGAGACAAGATAGCGAACCAATAGGCAGGGGGAGCAGGGACCCGAATATAAAAGGGAGCCTGAAACAGCCTGTATTCAGACGTGTCTACTCCAGAGCACAACAAGCACCTTCACGTCACTCTGTGTAGTAACTTGTCATTTATTACTGAAGAGCATTTAAAT
>NW_021774238.1:0-1307 GCF_005508785.2 Acyrthosiphon pisum | reverse complement strand
AAAAAAGCTTACTAAATTATGAAATTTTAGTATGGGTGCCATTTGAAAATCAAAAGTGATGGTGGTTTACTAATAAATATAAGGGTGAAAAATATAAAAAATTATATAATTCTAGAGCAGCATAGATCTAAAATTTTGAAAAAAAAAAAAATTTGAAAAAAGTGAATACTTTTTGAGATAATGAGTGTTTTACGCTTAATCAATCACCCTGTATGTAGAATGCCAACTCGCCCCGTTTTTTGATACTATCGGGACACTAGCGCAGCGATTGAACCTCTTTTGCAACAAAAATCGATAGTGCAAATAATCGATATTATTATCGATTACTATCATTATCGATACTAAATGTTTATTAAATTTTCATTTTTCATTATTCAAATTCAAAATATAAAAAAAATCACCATAAAACAAATTAGTAAATTAATCAATTTATTTTTACAATCAATTTACATTACAAAACATTATAAAAATAAATAGTCACAGGAACATACTATATATTAATAAATAATAAAACAAAAAACAATAAATATTGTAGACAGTAATTATTTTTGATATTATGTTGAGACTGTACAGAATAATTATCGTCATAGGAACATAATATTATAAAATAAAAAAAAAATAAACCTTAAATAAATATGTAGATATAGTAATTATTTTTGATATTATGTTGAGACTGTACAGAATAATTATAGTCATAGGAACATAATATTATAAAATAAAAAAAGGTGGGTAAGTGGATTTCGCTCTGCTGTACAGTAGGTTACAAGTGGGTCACTGTATAATGGATGGTATTAAATTTGAATTCAATGATATAATATCATTGTATAAGAAAAACGATTCTGAGCGGAGACGGTATGTTAGTCTAGGTATAAGACATAATATTATATTAGGTACCTATAATAAATTCCAAATTAATCATATCATAATATTTATTAGGTACTTATAACGCGTTATACATCAACAAAAAACCGTGGTACTATCATAGATATATAATAGTATACTTTAGAAGTTTCAAGTACCCACGAATAATATTATACAATCACAACAAAATAACTAAAATAGTTATGCTAGGTTTTTAATATGTAATTTCGTCCAAATTTGATCTTTAAATGCTTATAAAAAAAAATTGTGCCTATGTATTTTTAATATTTTTCAACTGATATTGTAACAATATATAAGGAGCTTTGTATTAAATTTATGCACTTTTTGGCCCAACAGATAAAACTTTATTGATATTTATAGAAAAAAAAAACTAAAAAAATTGAAAACTTACAATGTCCGTAAACAGCTCAAAAAGAGTCAAATTA
>NW_021774237.1:0-4925 GCF_005508785.2 Acyrthosiphon pisum | reverse complement strand
CGTTGTAATTAAAACGTGCTCATGAATCATGATATTCAGCTACTCTGGACCAGGTCTATAAGTCGTTCTCGATTTTCGATCATCCGTTTTACATTCAAGTTACTGCTGGTCGTTTAAGTTTGATGTAATTTTTCGGTGTCTACGTTCAATTTCTAGAGTGGCACTGTAAAACGTTATTATACGGGCATTTGCAGGTTTATTATTGCTCTGAATGCGGTCTCGGTACAATTAACGATCGGCTGACTAGGGGAGTACCTTATTGAGCAATATAACATATTTACGACGGCGTGGTAGCAATAAAACTCGCTATTGCCACTGATTTAAGGGTACGGCGACGTGGGTCGTTTGTGCATGTACATTGTATACTGCGGGAATACATCTTTCACCGGCGATAGTGCAGCAATGAACATGACGTAGTCGTTGCCAACAAACTGTTGCGGCAACTTCCTATAGTTGTAGGTGTACCTATATATATTATATTTATTTTTATGGTGGCGTTCGACGACCTTTCTCAGACGATAACGCGCGAAATACGCAAGTTTGAGACGCGTGTTATCATCAAACGGTATTTTACTCGTTTTTTTTTACAATTTTTTCTTATGTCAATGATATACACACGACAATCTGGCGTAAGTATATATATTATAGATACAATAATATTTTTAACACCCGACCAATTACCTCGGGCGCGGTATCGGGTAGATGGAATGTCATATTATTTTTTTTTACCGTTTCGAAACACACTCGTGTCCTGTGAGTGTGTGTGTGTGTGTGTGTGTTTACTGTATACACTGTATAGAGCATCACGACAACCCAAGATGCAGCAGCACCAGACGACGACGACGCGATTGACTATACAGAAACAACGCGCGGTAGACAAATTACGTCTTCGTCTATATAAAATACAAGTTATACGTGTGTGTGTTTTTTCTTACTGCTTCACGTAAAAAATTAATAAAAAAAAACCAACTTCTCTCTACCTGACGCGCGAGCACATACACAATATTATGTTTTCCTGGTCCTCGACGGTCGCGGTCGTTCGGGGTACCTTTTGTTTCCAGCGAGTAAAACGATGGTAGTAATAATAATAATAACAAAAAAATCCATTCCCACCGATCGCACGTACATAGTAATATTATGTGTATTACTCGTAACTGGAAGAACAAACGATATCCTAACGAGTAACGAGCGATGTGGTGTAGTGACTATACAATATTTATATATATAATAGCAAGGCCGTTTCCGACGAAGGGTCTCCTCGCACACGGCCCTGGAAAATGTTCACGAAAGTAACAACGTGCACAATGCACATAATAATTTTACGTCATCACAACTGTATAGGTACTTATTAATTATATACATCTCATCAATATATTATGCAAATAAAAAATAATATTATGATACATAAGTACAACTTCTGCAGGACAGAAGACACTGCAGCAGACTGGACATCGACCGAAAGTCGATTGGTTGTAGGTTTTGTATCTAATACCTAATATTAACTATAATATACAAAAATTAGATGATTTAAACGATTGGAGTCGAGCGACGGGTCGGTGTCATTGCGTAACGCGCCTCCGCCGCGCCGTGGTTGTCGTCCAATTTTCGTGTCAAAAGTCATTGTTTGTGTCGATCGGATCTGCGTTATAAACACGCACATAATATTATTATACAAAAACGGGTATATTCGTTACACTTTCAAAATATATATACGCCGCAGCGGCGGTTGTTTGGACAAAACGTATAAAACCTATTATCCGCATAATAATAATATTATCTGTATCGCTGAATCTCTGCTGCGCGCGCGTTTAAGTCAATTATAGCTTTCGTTTCGTTCGCCAGTGCCCAGTAGGCATTTATGTTACGTATAGTGCTATAGTAGTTATAGTGGTACAGTCGTAGTAGTCTGTAAACAACGCACCGCGCGTTCTCCTACCTATGTATTCCTACCTCCTATAAGACGCAATTATTGAAAACCGCACGTGGAACGATGACGACGGCGACTCTAACAAATTGATAATATGCCCACCTTACGTAATGCACCGCGCGTGATAAATAGATGAATCGAAATTGACTATCTCGTTGTCTGTATCTATAATATAATGTACTATATTATAGTACATAATATTATACTATATTAAGCACCGGAAATAAAGGCTGGCTATATGAGCAAAAAAAGGGTTGTTATCGGTTTGCACGACTGCACGAGTATTATATATATAATATATATTATATATTGCCAAAGGTAGGCGATTTTTTTTAAAGGTTTGTTACCTACTGAACATTCCTTTCACTTAAGCATAACATATCTATACTTATTCTAACAAAACTTTTACTTATTTTATATTGTACTTATACCTGTACAAATAGTAAATATATTCTTTTAAAATTAAAAAAAAATTAACGTTATTATGTTACAATATCCAAACCTACTGAATAGAAATCATGAAAAAACTAAACGAACCTGTCTTAGACCATCCAGCCTTCCCATGGACTTTGACCCTTGGTGATAGTTGCTTAGCACGGGAGCGGCCGTTGGGGCAGATATGTCCAACCGGGCCGTGGACTTTGATTTTATCAACAGCAACTGTTTCCTGCTGCGGTTCTTTTTCGCCGACGACGACGACGCCGGCGGACTTCGGGCGTCCTGCTGCAATAATTGGTGTTGCAGTATCAGGCCACGGCGATAGCCGACGGTAGCTGACGATGTCCCTGTGCAACAGGCGTCCTCGGGCTCGGACTGCACGTCCCTGTACTCGTCCTTGAGACTGCGCCTGTGCGCTGGGCTCTTGTACTTGCGTCGCGACATCTTCGGCGAGGTCACCGGCGACGTGGTCGGCGAGAACGTCTGAAAGCGATTGATGATGGAACCGAACATTGCTGGAGGCACGGCACATCAAACCCGGTCCCGAAAAAGCAGCGATTGTATTACAGTACAGGCGCAAGTACGAACGTCTATCGTACGCACACGCGCATCGCACACCGCAGGGTCGGTTACACTATACCTATAAAATATATATTCGCGTAGTTTGTGTTAAACGCACTAACACATAGGTACACACGCACACGGCACAACACCAAAGATCGAAAATGCACAACACTCAGCACGTATGGTGGCGGTATCGAATAAAAAATATAATATCTGTTTAATACCACGCGAAAAACGGGCTCGGAGAGACGGTGGACGCGCGCGAACACACACACAACGGGCGAGAAAAAATAATATTATAATAAGTTGGCAGCGGAAACTCGACGAAAATAATAAATATAAAATCGGAACGACCGGCGACAACGCACGTCCTCACGCAACCAGTTCGCGGCAACACACTGATCCGGCTGCCCAGACAAACCATTAAAAATCCCGAAGCCGCGTAGCTGCTCGTCGCCGCCGTGCCGACGGCGGCGGCGGCCTCCCCTCTCCGACACCGCCGTCCCCACCAGCACCGCCACACCGACCGTGGCTATAATATATTATAGGAGGCACGCACACGGTTCACCGGCGCCCGGGAATTTCCGATGAGCTCTCCGTCACTGCAGCAGCCGCCGATCAACCCCTTTGGCCCTGGACCGCGCACCTCCCCAAGGTCGCCCCGGGTATCGTTTGCCCTCCCCTCCACAACCACCACAAACGGACTCGGGAGATATTACTGCGTGTGTGTTGTTGGTATATGATTTTTTACATATTATTATGTTATATAGCGTGTGCGTATAATATATCGTATAGATAATAATTATAATATATTTGTATGCCTTGAGGCGATAACCACACCGGGACCGGACAACGGTATAATAAACACGTTTTTATAAATGTGATTTTATATATCGCGTGCTCAAGTTCGCGAGTACTTGTCGCCGTCAGTCGTCAGATGACGAACATATTTATTTATTTTAAGCCCAGGTTTAAAATTCGCGCACGTTTTTACAGCAGTAGTGTGTGTATTTGATAGTTTGGTACCTAAATACTGTTCTCTCCCCGCATGCATTGTACGCACACATTGGACACAATACTATAATATGATGTATACGCACGTCGACGGCGGCGGGTCAATGACATTCTTTGAAAAAAAATTTAATTTCTTTCAACATCGGTTATGTTGCGGTTTGATCAAATTTCCGAGAAGTAAAAAATCATTGATTCGGGTAAAGCCGGACAACTCATTATGATCACGCGCAAACGCAACTGTACCACGACTCACGAGTACTTACCTATACGGCTATACCTACCTTCGTCGAACGTATAGCCGTATAGGTTAGCTCTATATGACTACACAAGAACTATAATATAAATTATATCGCATTTATATTAATATCTTATATTATGATTATAACATCTTAATATATTGCATATTATATCAGTATCACTATGATACATCATCACAGTGATTGGTTTAATTGGCAAATTTTCCAAGACGCAAAACAGAAATAATTAAGTACTCCTATTCGATCGCTTCGTTTCTTCAATTTTTTTTTTGTAATTATACGACGATTGTGGCCGGAACACCATTATTACAATTATTAACACATTTATTGTTATGTGGTGCCTGTTACCTTCCGCGGTGAACAGGCTGCACGCCTAGTTACCTATCACTATATTTCAATATACATTATAATGGGTTCATTAACCAACCGCGATTCAATTAAAACCTACTACAAACTAAAAGCCCATTAGGATGGTTTGCAACCGTTTTATAGACTATATTATCTCGATTGCGGTCGTTAAACGGATCTCTTGCCGTCTTGTATTATAGTTGTAGAAATGTAGAATACATATAATAATATTGTACATGGGTATAGGTGGTATGGTGGTACATTACTATATCATTGTGATGACCGTGCAAAACTACCACGTGGAAAATATGTATAACTTGTATGAGCATGACTGCATGAGACACAATCTTCCTGACGTGATACACTACGTGCCGATA
>NW_021774236.1:0-756 GCF_005508785.2 Acyrthosiphon pisum | reverse complement strand
GTTTTGAATACATCAAAATAAAAAAATCGTTACATGAGAATTCGAGTGAATATCAAATGTTGTAAAAATATGAATTTCAAACGATCATAAAAATTTAATTTGACTTCTTATAGATATTTTTTGTTTGATAAAGGTAGATAATCTTATAAGGAATCTTGTATTACATTTTCATATCTTAGATTTAAAAAGAAAAATTTTTATGAATTTCTAACTCGAAATAATTTGCAAATTTTCGTGATTTTTCCATATTTTGTCATTTTTTGAACTTTAAATGCTTATAAAAAAAAACTGTGACTAACGATTTTTAATATTTTTCATTTGCCTTTGAAACAATATACTAGGAGCCTTCTATTAAATTTTCAAGCTTTTTTATCCAACAAATAAAATTTTATTGATATTTTTAGAAAAAAAACTAAAAAAAAATGGAAAATGAAAATGTCCATAAAGAGCTCAAAATAAATCAAAATATTTTGAAAATGTTATGGTGTATAGAAAATGCTACGATAAACATTCAGTCAAAATTTCATATATCTACGGTCATTTTTTTTAAAGTTACACCAAAAACCAAAATCGATTTTCCCGAAAACAGATTTTGCGTAAAAATTCCCGTTTTTCCTTAATTTTTCTTTTGTTTTTCACGGCGCTTTTGAAAACTATTGGAAAAATTTTACTTTTGACCCCCCAAAGTACCAACTAGATTCACTTTCCTATCAGAAAAGGTACTGTTGAAGAAAATCCAAGCACTTTTACTGTCCT
>NW_021774235.1:0-2439 GCF_005508785.2 Acyrthosiphon pisum | reverse complement strand
TGAAGAAGATGAAGCCCAAAAATATATACTCAATTGCTAGCACACAGTGAATTATCAATATAAAAGATTTTTACAGAATGCGGAATTCAAAAAAGTATTCGATGCATTAATAAATTTGTCTTCTGAACATTAAAAAAATTGTATGTTGATCATAGAACCACTTGTGAACATTTTTAAGGTTCCATGTGAAAACAATTGTTCAATAGATGATTTGAAGAAAGGTATGAATAAATATTCCCTCCTAAATGTAATGAATCTAATATTTGTGATTATGATGGATTATAATTCAATTAAATATTTTATACCATCACTGTATCAATAAAAACATTTTAAAATTAACTGAAATATTTAAAGTATCCAAAGAATTAAAACATATTTTGCCTATTGGCAATAACCTATGCAGAATGATTTTTACAGCATCGGTTAGTACTGCATCAAACGAGCACACGCTCAGTAAATTGAAGATTGTGAAGAATTGTTTACGTTCTACTACGGGAGTAGATCGCTTATTAAATTGTAACAAATATTTAACTGATGAAATTTATATTAATCTCATGGTGAAACGTTGGGCTTTTCTTAAAGAAAGACAACTTAATATATAATAAAAATATTATAATTTTGCTTTGAAAAAAATATTCTTTTTAATAAACACTGTCTGATGATTTAGCAACTTGCATTAAAGGGGCCTTGCTACTGTCGTCAATTTTAGCTGAAAAGACCTAAAGACAACATTTAAGTTAGTTATCGTTGTCTGATTTTGATTCTGAAAAAAATTTTAACTCACCAGAAAATTGTCTATAGATCCTACGAAGCACTTTGTAAAATCTAAATTTTATATTATTGTGAACTGTAATTGAAAACTTGAAAATATCTACTATTCAAATAATAATTAAAATTAATATTAAAAACGGGAAATGTTTCGTACGATCTATAGACAATTTTCTGCTGAATTTAAATATTTTTTCAGAATCAAAATCAGACAACGTCAACTAACTCTAATTTTGTCAAAACAAATGTATGTTTTTGTAAAATTCTTGTTGTAAAATTGATATGGTCATCGAGTTATTGACATGTGCATGTGCGTACGAGAGAGGATACCCTTATTTAATTTCACTCACACTAATAATCATTTACAACTAATACATAGATCCCGAGTGGCTTTGACAAGATTAGCCTAAATCCTGTTTTCATGAGACGAACAGGGTAGATGTATCTATTAAAAAATGTACTTGAAGTATGTAAATTACGAGAGTCATTGAGTATGTTGAATAATATAGTCGGAAAATCACTTAATTTTCAGTCGGCAAATTATAATGAATTCCCCCCCCCCTAAAAAAATGTATAGCGCCGGCCCTGGGGATAGAGAGTGGCAAGTTACCCCACAAAATGTTGTCCACTACTCCGCTATAATCTAAACTTTCAATACTAATAAACTACTAATGAACTACGTCTCCAACATTTGATTTTTATACATTGAAATACACCAAATAATATTTGGCTTTGGAATATGAAATAAAAGTTTGAGGTGTAAAAAAACTTAAAAATAAAAAAATTACAACGATAAAAAAAATTGTAAATTTTTTTTCAGATATATATCTGTGTGGTTTTAAAATTATATCAAATTTTATGAAAATAATATTTTCAATTAAGTTAAAACTTTTCAAAATAATGGGTGTGATTATAATTATAAACTTGAATGAATCACATAATGCATAAGAACATTGTTCACATAATAAACTTTCAGTTGTGTTGAGGTATGCTTTTAATAGATACAAACAGTGGCGAGCTGAAGCGCCCAATTTTGATTCCCCCCCCCCCCCCCCGTGACTATGGCGCAGAATTACATGCTGAAGTCTGACCTTTTGGCTCTTTTGATCACATTGTATTTATACCATAACTTTGTTATATTAAGTTATATTAAGTGAAAAAAGAATGGTGGCGGTGGTGGTAAATACTTAACTATGAAAATGCGTCATTTAAAACTGAAGTTCAGTCTGCCACTGGATACAAAACCTTTTTTGGGTAATATTTATGTAATGTATTTATCCCCCCCTCTCAAATATAAACAACTTGTACCACTGTTATAAACAATACAATGCAAATATATAATATGCGTAAATCAATTAATAATGAAATTTACATTTATAGAATTTATTTTTTTACACTCTGTAAAGATAATTATAAGTTATTAAGTATAGCGATATACAGTCAAGTCAAAATTGTATAAACTGAACGTTATACAAAACTGTATAGGTAGGTACATTATAATTACCTCCCTACCGTATAACATATGATACTATGTTTAAAAATTATTAATTCAGTTCATCAATTACCCTATCTAAGGTAGAAAACAGTTTTTTTTTTTTTTTGTAATAACCATTACAGAATAGCCCGGTGGTATTTATATGTTCCTTCGTTATCTGAATGATTAAAACTTGA
>NW_021774234.1:0-1061 GCF_005508785.2 Acyrthosiphon pisum | reverse complement strand
TTCGTATTTTCGAGTTTTACATATAATATATTTTATGTTCTGAATTTAGTGTTGGTTAATAATTAATATCAATAAAGTTATAATAACCCAAGGCTGGGTAAGTTAATGATTATTTTTTTAACTCGGTTAAGTTAAGTTATTAATATGCACCATTAACAAAAAATTAAAAGTTAATTTTACTCAGTTAAGTCAAAAGTTAATACATATTTTTTGTTAACATTTTATTAAGTAAAAAAAAATTATTTGTTTATACAAAGCTAGCGTAGTTAATTTTTTTTCCCAAAACCAAATTATAGACTGTATGTGTTTATACTTTAAACAGCATTTCCATATAAGTTAGATTCGAATGATATATATTTTTAACTTTAAACAATTCACGGTAAATATCTTTTGACATAAAAATTAAGTAGACTAAAATAGTGAAATAAAATTAAATTAAAACAAAATAAATTAACTTAACTTACTTCTTAAAATTAAAATTGAATTCGTTAATTTCACGTTAATTAAAAAAGAAATTTAATAAGTTAACAGTTATAAGTTAATGAAAAGCCAAAATTAACTACCTAGTTAAGTTAAATAGTTTAAATTAATTTAACTTTTAACTTAACTTTAACTTTTTAACTCGTTAATGCCCAGCCTTGTATTAATCTAAATTAAGTTAATTTTATAATTGTATTTAATATATTGATTTATGGATTTTAATACGTATGAATATTGTTTATTATACAAAATAATCCAAAGGCTTTTTCGCTCAATTTTCCAATGATCATGCGGTGACCGGGGCCGCAAAAAAATTTCCACGAACCACGTGTTTTACATGCCCAAGACTCACTGCATCAAAGAGCCACGACCTACCTAAATGACCAGTGTTGTGTTTTATCTAGATAAATTTATCTAGATAAATTATCTAGATAGGTATATTTTTATCTTTTATCTTATACAGATAAATGGGAAATATGTTATCTAAGCTATTATCTAAGATAAATAATTAAAACATCTAGATAAAATTTAATTTTTAAATATTTATATTATAAATTATAATTAATGTTAATTAGGTATTT
>NW_021774233.1:5504-6229 GCF_005508785.2 Acyrthosiphon pisum | reverse complement strand
CCCATTCTGAACTATTCTGTTTACATTTTTTATTAGACTGTGAACTCAATAATGCATAATTATGGTCAGTTAAAAAATGTCAAAAAGGAATTTGTATTTCGTTATTTTTACGTTTGTACAATACCTTTGGTATTTTATCTTTTATTTCTTTACACACAGCTTCAGTGTAAATTTGAATTCTATTAACAAAACGACCAAGTTTCATATTTGTACTTTTTCAATTCACAATAATTGTAGTTTCATCATCTCAGACTGTCTGATGAAGGACATTCTATATAAGTTCATTCAAATGTTTATTCAGGATTTGTAGTGCGTGTAAGTAACATTTAAATAATTACTTGCATGTTCTACCGGTTGTGTTTATAAATTTTTGTAATAGGGCTCTTTGGCTGCTCACTTTCCAGAGCAGTGTTTAGGTTAAGATAGACACCGTTGAATTTTAAATTTCTAACTATATACCTAGGACTTGAGTTTACTTATAGGCGTTTGTGTTTGTTGGCTAGCAACTACGCTAATGGTCTATTGTTAACTAGTAAAGTACCCCCTGTTTAGGACTTGTATAGGCAACACATCATACACATTCTTATCAATGTCTGGATAATGGATATGTCAATAATAATATTATTACTGATTAGTGGCTAGACATTTGGTTTACTGAAATTTTGTAATGCAAGTGGTTTTTTGAGGTCTTTAAATTTTAAATATTTGCTGAAAGTGACTTAATG
>NW_021774233.1:4447-5454 GCF_005508785.2 Acyrthosiphon pisum | reverse complement strand
TTGATTTATTAATTTAAAAGTGAGTTATCTTCATGACACTATGACTAAATTATATTGTCTGATATCATTATACTATATAGTTATATTATAATATATCTAATTGTGTGTATAGAATTATATTTGTGTCCAAAGGGCTCAGCCAGTTAAGTCATAATAAATAATTAACTATGTAAAATAAATTATATTAGGTACAAACTTAAAATACACATAACTTGCTCTAAAAATAAAATAAAAATAAATATACCTGTAAGCATGATACAGAAAACATGAATTCTTTATCATTCCTGTAAGGTTCTTTAAAAAATATTTTTACTCTATGTTTATTAAAGCTAACATTACAAAATTTGATATGCTCTACACAAAATTGCTATGTTGCTCATAGGTCACAGAGAAAAGAAATAGTCTACTGATATATTTTTAACAAACTTTTAATTTGCAGGTAATATATTGCGGAACCAGTATCCAATTTTAATAGCACGGAGCATCTGAACAATGTCATATTTAAATTTCAAAGAACACATAACAAGTTTTGAAATTCAGTGTTCTGAAAATTTGATGTGATTAATTTTGGGACATTGCTGGTAACTTTATGACACAAAATACTAAATAAAATTCTATTGAAGTGTGCAATTATGTGAAAATTGAAAACATAATATTTAATTTAGGTACAAAAGTTGTAGGTATACCTTAATTGGCTTAATACTAAATTTTTTATTTTCAATATAATCATAGCTTTCGTAAGGGAGGGGAAAAATGGGACAAGTGCTCAAAGACATTCATCAATTTAGGCAGAGTCATAAAAACAAATGATAAAAAGAAAAATTTGGTGTTATATTTTTAGATAATAATTTTCAATTTTATACTGTAAAAAATACCGAAGAAGAGTATCTATCAAATTGTTTATATTATTATACTATTAACTATCAAGTATAAAATTATGTAATAATGAATTACATATACCAAGTATGTATATACTTACATGCCTATAATAATGTATAAATATAAAT
>NW_021774233.1:0-3344 GCF_005508785.2 Acyrthosiphon pisum | reverse complement strand
TAGAAAGCTGTTAAAGCATTTTTACTGCACCGAAGTGTGATCGGCTTAAAAATAAAAATAAAATAAATAAAAACACATCATTGTAAAATCAATACAATCATCGCTCCAAGCAGAATCTAAAATAGGTACCTAAAATACCTACTTAATACTTAAATTTCTTCTTTAACTAATACTGTAAGTACACCATGCATAAATTATTTATTGTACCTAAAATCTTTGTTAATAAATTACCTCTGAATTATATATCTGAACTTGAACTGATATTAATATTTAAGCCTAATACCTAGAACCCGACCCCTGTTACAAGTTGTATTTTAATAAACATTTAATAGCTTATTATAACATCCATTTATTAAAAATCACATCTCAAAGTTTCATCCAGTATTTGTTAAAGTCTATATATTATATAGATCAGAAATTACCTCAACTTTGCACATAATACATTATACAACATAACTACACACATATGTTGACTATGTTAGTTAACTAACTGTTTACCCTCCAAAGCGTTATCATAATAAATAAATAACACTTTGTTATGTTACAGTTACTTAAAAATATATGTTTATAAGAATTACAATTAAATGTATTTTTTTGTTTCTTATATTCAGCAAAAGAGGGTTTCCAAGCTCCAGATTAAATAGGATATCAATGTATAAAATGGACTACTCAATAATGTTTTCTTCAGTTCATACATATATTTTGTCATACCAGTTTCGGATAGATGAAATTACACTTCTGAATAATGATTAATTTTAATAATAATTTTATCATTTTTAAAATGAATTATGATTGCGAGGAATGAAACATTAAATAATTGTTAAGATTGTAAGAAACAAACTATTATTTATAAAAATACTATAAATTTAAATTAAGTTAAGTTGTACCTTTGTAAACGTTTACATTCAACTTTTGGCTTAAAACAATCTTGTGTTCACTTAACTTAGCTTATCTTGAGTTAATTATATTCACTAACATGCCCACAATTGCAAATCTTAGTGTTAACTCCACCATTGACGGTCCTCAGTCCGTATGAAAAAGAGGAGGCGCTTTAGACAATTTTTCTTTTTTAGTGAAGTATTAAAAATTATCATGCTTCTCTTGGTTTTAAAGTATGTATTGTTCTTTTAAATTGTTTTAAATCTTAATATATTATCTATATTGTGTTTTTTTTATTTTGTAGGATATACCATACTACCATTGTCCAACTGTCAAGAAGTAGGTAGGTAGGTAGCCAATTTTAAAAGTGCAGATCGTTGAAGACCAAGATGTGTAGATGTGAATTGGAAAGTGGCAACATATACCTAGTTCAGACTTCAGAAATTTAGTTAGACATGAGTTATGGAAATTGGATTCATTAATTTTTGGTCATTCAAAGTAGCTTTAGAAACCCTAATAAATGTATTTTCTATCTAATAATTGTATTAAATATAATTAAATACGATTTTATATTTAACTTATGATTAATACAGCAAATAACTAAATTACTAATTGGTACAATTTGAATATTCCAATTCAAAATTGTTCAAAGAGCTTTGCATGTCAATTTTTCTAAAACAAATAATATATTAATATTAATAATAATAATAAACTTTATATACCTAACGGAAAATATTTCCAATTTAATTTTAAATATACAGTATGGTACAGACATACAGTGTAAAATTTACATAATTATAATATTTAATATACAGATTTACAATAAAGTTTAAATTTAAATATAATAATAATAATAATAATGACACAGTTTAACACTTAAACCATAATAGCCTATATCAATGGTGTTCCACAGATTCTGAAATTTTTTAAAATTGTGTTCATTACTTTTATAATGTTTAGTGACTAATATGTATGTAAACTGTTTTGTGCTAAATATGCATTGTTTAATACATTATAAAATTTAAAAACTTATATAAATGCTGTTTTATTTTACAGCTGTTATGCAAAAATCTTATAAAATATTAAATGTAATATACATTATTATTTATTATATACCAAAATATTATTACTTTTTTGAGATGTTCATCATGGTTAGTGTAAAAATATAAATTAAACTTTAGTAAATGTGGTGTGTGAAGAAAATTATTATTGAATTAACCAATAGTGTTCAACAGTTAACTAACTAAGATAATATAGTCATAGTTGGATATCATAAAGTACTGTTGAGACTTAAACTATATGTTAAATATTAATAATATCAAATATTATATTATTATATATTCATCAATAGAGATTGACTACCTGATTTACACAATTAAACATATTATAAATCATTATATTTGTATAAAGGTATATAAATTATATTAAAAGTTAAATGTAATTTAATTAGTTATTACTTATTGTTAGAAATAAAAAAGTTTTTTGTTCTTGAATGCTAGAGATTAACAATATCGCAATTTTCACAATTAATATCTTAATATGTTATAAATAATACACAATACTTTGGTACAATATAAAACTTAATTAAGTTTAAAAAAAAAATTTCTGATTATATCTATATGAGAATGAGAATACCAAATAAATATAGATCACAGTATGTACTTAAAAATAAATCTGCTTGGATACAACAATTCAGTCATTAGTATTAATTTTATGTGTATAGTAAATATGCATTATATCGGTATAACAGGTAGTAATTTGTTTTGAATTTCACAATATAACTTCAGCAATGTTCATACGAGATAAATATTTCAATTTTAATGACATTGAACATAAGGAATAACGTATAATGATTTATTTCCATTGTTAATTATTCAAATAATGAATCGTTATGTGTAAGATTGTTTACTTAAGTTCAAGAAGTTGACGTGTAGGATGTAGAATGTCCAAAACTTGTATATTATAATTTTGTTGAATTTATGTTTCGATATTTAGTTAAAAATAAGACATATTGAAAAAATTTAGGGAGGGGATCGAAACTAACCACCCTCAGATACGGCCTTGCTCAGTTGCATAGACGTAAATAGGGGGGGGGCTTAAGAGGGCTTAGCCCTCCCTAAGCCATCTGAAGCCCTCCTTACGATATTTTAATATATAGGTAATCATTATTATGGTAGATTACTAGATTATGTAAAAGCATCCATCAGATCGTCACGTTATGGCGGTTTCCAATAAAAAAATTATATCTTAAAACAAATATGAGAGTTGAATGTATATTTGTAGCTATTATATATAGTAGACCTATGTCTACTCAAAAAATACTTAACCGATTTTGCGAAAATTTCAAATTGTTCTTGGAGATATTAGGAAAGTTCAAAGAGTAGTTTGAACCACGTTCGATTTATACCAACTATTATTACCAAGGTGCTATATTATACAATCCACCACAAATTAATTGTCCATAT
>NW_021774232.1:0-757 GCF_005508785.2 Acyrthosiphon pisum | reverse complement strand
AATTTGAATTCAATGATATAATATCACTGTATAAGAAAAACGATTCTGAGCGGAGACGGTTTGTCAGTCTAGGTATTAGACATACCTATTATAGGTATACTTATCTATAGTATTAAAAAAAAAATTGACCTATAATAGATATCAATAGTAAATTCTAAATTAATCATATCACAATATCCATTAGGTAACGCGTTATACATCAACAACAAACCGTGGTACTATCATAGATATATAATAGTATACTTAAGAAGTTTCAAGTACCCACAAGTAATATTATACAATCACAACAAAATAACTAAAATAGTTATACCAGGTTTCTTAATATGTAATTTCGTCCAAATTTGAACTTAAAATGACTATAAAAATAAACTGTGCTTATGTATTTCTTAGAATTTTTGGTAACAGAATTAAATATTTACGTGAAATCTTGTTTTAAATTTTCAATCCTTAGATATAAAAGTTGAACATTTTATAAATTTTTAACTACAAAATAATTATTCAATTTTAAATTTGATAAATTTTGTCAAAATTTCAACTTCAAATGCTTATTAAAAAAATGTGTGCCTATGTATTTTTAATATTTTACAATTGCTATTGTAACAATATATCAGGAGCCTCGCATTAAATTTTCATGCATTTTTACCAAACAAATAAAACTTTATTGATATTTATAGAAAAAAAAATTAAAAAAATTGAAAAATGACAATGTCCGTAAGCAGCTCAAAAAGAGTCAAGTTATTTTCAAATTTTTATCGTG
>NW_021774231.1:0-818 GCF_005508785.2 Acyrthosiphon pisum | reverse complement strand
AAACAACAGCATAGCTGTTGTCAGTATCCAATCTGCCGCGAGCGGGGACGCTCCGAGCCTTCGGCAAGCGCCGCGGACTGTCAATCCCGCGACGCCCAGCGAAACCCCAGCCGGATGCGACAGTCATTTGTGTGTGTATATCGTTATATTTTATGCATATTAAAAATGTTTAAGTGCGATCAGTGTGTATCTGTTTTCTCGCGGAAAGACATTTTATTAAGACATTTAAAGTGTCACAATAACACTAAACAAATTAAGTGTTTTATTTGCAACACTTTTTTTAGCAGAAAGGATGCTCTCAGAAGACACGAGAAAAGTATTCACGGTGAGTAAATTTCATAGTCGTACAATAGAATATTAGAATTTTATCAGGGAAAATATTTTTTTTTTTATAATTTTACAAAGATTAGTACGCACATGATGTATATACTCAGTATCACGGGTTTGATTAAAATTACTGTAGACAGTTGTCTCTTTTGTTTACATTATTTGAACCGGTGTGCCGTGTCAATCGTTCTCAACGATTGACACGGCTGTTTTTACTTAATATACGGTTACCGAATACTTGTTCTATAATAAATGCAATCTGAGCGTTTTAAGGGGTTTAGTATATACAACCATACGTACATGATTGTACAATAAAATACAATATAACGCATTTAATTTTCGTTTGAAATAGTAAAGTATGTTCCGTTTTAGGTTTGTTAAACAGTGATGCACAGCCAGTTACAGCAGTATCGAGGCCTTGTGGACCACGTTAACCAACAGCTCCACTTGGACGTGCCGGCTAACCCCTTGGCCGTCGGCCGTAGGGTCAT
>NW_021774230.1:0-1421 GCF_005508785.2 Acyrthosiphon pisum | reverse complement strand
CTGTAGAAACTTGAAAATTTCACTGAATGTTTATATTAGCATTTTATATATACGATAAAATTTTTAAAATAATTTGACTCTTTTTGAGCTGTTTACGGACATTGTAAGTTTTCAATTTTTTTAGTTTTTTTTTTCTATAAATATCAATAAAGTTTTATCTGTTGGGCCAAAAAGTGTATAAATTTAATACAAAGCTCTGATATATTGTTACAATATCAGTTGAAAAATATTAAAAATACATAGGCACAATTTTTTTTTATAAGCATTAAAGATCAAATTTTGACAAAATGTATTAAATTTTAATTTGAAAAATTATTTTGTAGTTAAAAATTTATAAAATGTTCAATTTTTGTATCTAAGAATTGAAAATTTAAAACAAGATTCCACGTAAGTAATTAATTCTGTTACCAAAAAATCTAAAAAATACATTTACACAGTTTATTTTTATAGTAATTTTAAGTTCAAATTTGGACGAAATTACATATTAAAAACCTGGAATAACTATTTTAGTTATTTTGTTGTGATTGTATAATATGTTTCGTGGGTATACTTGAAACTTCTTAAGTATACTATTATATATCTATGATAGTATCACGGTTTTTTGTTGATGCATAACGCGTTATAAGTACCTGATGGATATTGTGATATGATTAATTTGGAATTTATTATAGGTCAATTTTTTTTTAATACCATATATATAATATTATGTCTTATACCTAGACTGACATACCGTCTCCGCTCAGAATCGTTTTTCTTATACAATGATATTATATCATTGAATTCAAATTTAATACCATCCATTATACAGTGACCCACTTGTAACTTACTGTACAGCAGAGCGACATCCACTTACCCACCTTTTTTTATTATAAGCATATTATATAAAGTTCAAATTTTGACAAAATACTTAAAAATCACGGAAATGTGGAAATGATTTTGAATTAGAAATTCATAAAAATGTTTCTTTTTAAATCAGAGATTTTAAAATTTAATATAAGATTCTTTATAAGGTTATCTACTTTTATCAAAAACAAATGTCTAGAAATAAATACAATTACATTTTTATGAGCGTTTGAAGTTCATATTTTTACAAGATTGGATATTCACTCGATTTCTCATGTAGAGATTTTGTTATTTTGTTGCAACTCAAAAACAAATAACTGTAGATACATGAAATTTCACTGAATGTTTATATTCTCATTTTATTTTCTTAAAAATTATTTTATGTTCAAATTTGGACGAAATCACTTATTAAATAAACGGTTTCCGTATTAATAATAAATAAAATATATAATATCCACACTGCCAAACCGTCTCCGCTCAGAATTGTTTTCGTATACAATGATATTATATCATTGAATTCAAATTTAATACAATCCATTATGTAGTGACCCTCTTGTAACCTATACTGTACAGAAGAG
>NW_021774229.1:0-744 GCF_005508785.2 Acyrthosiphon pisum | reverse complement strand
CAACCATAAATTGTTTTGTTAATCACTCACGTTACCTAATGTTATATTCCAAATGCTTTAAAATTCACTTGAACTACTCAATAAAAAAACATATATGTTACATTTAACTTTTATGCAATTCTATAATTCATTTTATTTTCTCAGTAATTTATTATTAACATTTAAGTAGTAGGTATGTATATAATAGTTGATTCGTGATGAACATTTTAACGTACCAAGTAGGCATGTAAACAAAAATGTACCTAAGTATTCAATAATTAATATTTCTTCAAATTTACATTTTTCATGAAGTACCAAAAAAAAAAATTATTATTTAACTTCAGTGTTCAATTTTATTTGAATATAACTTCGTCGAACATTTACATGAATCTCTTATAGTTACCATCTGCGCAACATTGACATTTTCCCTCCTAATAAATATATTGTTTATAGGTAAAGACCGGATTTATATCCATTTTAAATTGTAAAATATGCATGCAAACATGCACTAAAAAAAGTCATAATATGCAAGGAAAAAATGCAAAACATGCAAAATAAAATTTCAATTTTTATTCAATTTTATATTTTATTTTAATTTTGCAGTGATAATTATTTATTATTTCATTACATTTTTCATAAACAAAAAATAACACGTATAATATATTTTTTTGTTAAATTATAATTTAATTTTTAAACAATGATATATTGTAAAAAATATTTTATTAAAATTAAATAGTAGATACATTGGTGATATACTAATATATA
>NW_021774228.1:0-955 GCF_005508785.2 Acyrthosiphon pisum | reverse complement strand
TTATATTTTATAAGACGAGGCTTCCGTATAAGTCTTCGTAATGAATTATATGTTACAATATTCTGTTTGTATTCTAAATTAATAAATTATATTATATAAAATCTATACGTGAAATAAAAATTGACATGATTACCTTTAAATATGTGTTATCTTTTACGATAGTTTTTGTAATAGGAACAGGTATAAATCCTAACCGTTACATAATATAAGACCTACCAGTCATCTGCATGTTATAGATGACCCACTCGTTGTCATTGGCCAATGGTATGGTGAGGCTGTTGTTTTCGCAATTCAACCAGAATGTCGCATTTGTCTGGTTTAAGCAGTGTTGTGCTTAGATAAAAAAAAATTATCTAGATATAGATAAGATATCTGAATTTAAAATTATCTAGATACAGATAGATACTGTAGAAATTTAATTTATCTAGATATAGATAGATAAAATAATTTTTATCTAGATATTTATATAAGGTATTAACTGAAAATTTAAATTTATACTAATAATTAAAAATTCAAATAAATTTTTATTTTTATTACAATATTTCCATAACTAGACAATATTCCAAGCATGCTAAAGATAAGTTGGTAACATCATATTATCCCAAACATAAAAAAAAATTTTGAATAATGCAAAAAAAAAGTTATTTTGTGATATGCATCTGTATTTAATGAAGTCTTTATTTTCACTCCCATCAAACATAAAATTAATGAATAATATATATATTTAAATATATTTTTATATAATATAATATTATAATATTCTATAATATTCGGTTTACGTTTACCTATGATCTGAAGTCTGAACATAGGGAACAAGCCCGTAAACCAATATGATGAAACCCTGTTTACCCGTAGACCTATGTTGGCATAGTGTATACTCTATGTATAGAGGGGTATCTCTAGTTTTAATTTTTGTGAAGGCTCTTTCGGCGTTCATAAAATCATAAATCGTATA
>NW_021774227.1:0-1051 GCF_005508785.2 Acyrthosiphon pisum | reverse complement strand
CAAGCCGCCACCGCCGCCGCCGCGTAGGTCGGATACACGATCCCGTCGACGGTCCTCATGTCTCTGAACGACTGAGGACCTCTCCTGTGTAGCAGCAGCAGTCGCAAGAGGAATCGCTCTCGATCTAGGGGGTTGACCGCGTACATCCGAGACAACGTCTCGTTGGGCATTGCCCTTCGGCGCCGATTCCACCTCCTGTCTCTTTCCACCCAGGTGTAATGCATCGGTATCTCATGGTAGAGATACTGTCTGGCCTCGGGGTCCGTCTCGTTGAGCGAGAAGAACGCCGTGAGTCTTGTTCGGGCCAGCGCTGCGTTTTGCACCCGCTCCAGTTCTTGTCCCGGAGCGAAGTACACCGTGTGGTAGTCTTCCAGATGGACTGGAAGCCTGATCACCCTGTGACTCGGCTTATGCAACTCGTACGAAAACAGTCGCCAAACTGCTTCTGGCGGACTGACGTACCGAGCATTGATGAAACTGAAACAAACAAAATTCGTTCGATTAATACACAATAATGTTATGAGTAGTGATAATAATAATAATAATAAATTTTAATAAATAACAAAAATAAAATTTATATTATACAATTAAACTACCAGAATTTGATTAGTTCTATTAGATATATTAATTAGTTTATTTTATATAATACTCTATCTATATAAGTTTTATTAAATAGTATATAGTCATATCATTATACAATTTAATTTTCAGACTTTAATTAAATATATATATAAAGTTCTATTTTGTTTATTAATATTGTATTATTTAGAATCTGCAGCAGTATTTGTATGCTACACTAAATTTATATAAACTGTAATATATCAAGTACCTACTACATAGTAGGTATGTTATATTTTTACTATTTAACCACATAATCGAGCCTATGTCTAAGTTAGGTGCGTTGCTCAATAGCTGTGGATGTCAATTAAATATAGTTATTTATCAATAGTCTATTTATTTATTTATTTATATTATATCCATATAGATATATTATATTATGTAAAAAATTTAAAATGTCAACTTATAAAAATTAAAATAAAAGTAATTTTTT
>NW_021774226.1:0-909 GCF_005508785.2 Acyrthosiphon pisum | reverse complement strand
GATTGCATTATGTCCTTCAGCAACCGGTCGACCACCGTCAGTTAGTAGTATACATTTGTATGTTCACAGTCTACTTTTTGTGTCACCACGGTAATTTCACACCGTTCAAGGGAGGATGTCCCCTTGGACACAATAATTTTACCGTGTAAAAATTATGAAGAATTTGTACACTTTTTACACGGTAATTTCACACCGTTCAAGAGAGGATGTCCCCCTTGGACACAATAATTTTACCGTGTAAAAATATGAAGAGTTTGTACACTCAAAGTCAGTTTTGTCCAAATATTTACAGTTCACATGCTAAATGGTTTTTTTCTCAACAACTAAAAAACTGAAATAATAATTACTATATTCGCATTTTTTTTTTTTTTTTTTTTTTATTTATTTATGTTGGTTGCACTGTAATTTATATAATTAATAAATGTCTGTTCTTTTCAAAAATTTATATTCTTTAAAGTTATAAGTTGATCATTTTTTATATTCAGTTATTAATGATCCATCGTTTAGTCAAGTTGTGTCTCATTTTACTTTATTTTCTAAAAGTTTCATTAAATTGTTTTATAAGTTATTCAATTTTTTCAAAAATGAATTTTCAAAAATGCTCTAATGATTTTGAATCCTTAGTTTATCGTATACGAAATAATCCGACTGTGGTTCATCCAAAATTTTCTTCGTTTTCATCAAGATTTAAAACATTCAAATTATTCCCGTCAAATACTTCTCAAAATAAATATACATTGTCCGAATGTGGCTTAAAATATTCAGGAGTGGATGATGTCGTGGAATGCTTTTGTTGCGGTCTTATTCTTCATAATTGGGAAAGGCTGGACGATCCATGGATTGAACATTGTAGATTCAGCCCAAGATGTTTATATGTGTTACTAATGAAGGGTAATCAGTATGTTCAAA
>NW_021774225.1:0-725 GCF_005508785.2 Acyrthosiphon pisum | reverse complement strand
AATTAAAATAATAAAATAAAATGTTCAATTTTGTATCTAAGAATTGAAAATTTAAAACAAGATTCCACGTAAGTAATTAATTCTGTTACCAAAAAATCTAAAAAATACATTTACACAGTTTATTTTTATAGTCATTTTAAGTACAAATTTGGACAAAATTACATATGAAAAAAACCTAAAATAACTATTTTAGTTATTTTGTTGCGATTGTATAATATTATTCGTGGGTACATGAAACTTCTAAAGTATACTATATTATATATCTATGATAGTATCACGGTTTGTTGTTGATGTATAACGCGTTTTAATTACCTATTGGATATTGTGATATGATTAATTTGGAATTTATTTTAGGTACCTATTATAGGTCAATTTTTTTTAATACCATAGATAAGTATAATATAATATGTCTTATACCTAGACTGACATACCGTCTCCGCTCAGAATTGTTTTTCTTATACAATGATATTATATCATTGAATTCAAATTTAATACCATCCATAATACAGTGATCCACTTGTAACCTACTATACAGTAGAGCGACATCCACTTGCCCACCTTTTTTCTGATGATAATAGTATAATACTAATGCTAACAACACAAGGTTGTTTCTACTGTCCACACATTTTCTATGCTGCACGTGAGTTAGAGAGAAAACAAATAATACGCTGACATCCAAGAAGATTCACTTAGCACTACATTAATTAAAGTTAGAAACAGAATTA
>NW_021774224.1:0-875 GCF_005508785.2 Acyrthosiphon pisum | reverse complement strand
GCAGTTTGGTAATCATGATGGGACACTAACCGAGCATGATGGAAATCACTTTAAATCATTGCTATTAGATTCTTATAAAGAAGCTGACATAGATCCGGCTACAGTAGATTTCATAGAAGCTTACGGATCGGGAATTAAGGTAATATTAACCAAAAATGTATATTAATACTCAATACTTTAATTTAGCGTTAATTTTACAGAATGAAGATGCTATGGAATTAAATATCATGGAAGAAGTGTTTTGTACTGAAAATAGAAGGACACCTTTAAAAGTGGGTTCCGTGAAAAGTAACGTAGGTCACTGTGAAGTGTCTAGTCTCTTTATGTCAATTGTAAAAGCCATCATTACGCTGGAAAGTGGATACATACCACCTAACATAAATTACACAGGACCAAATAATAATGTAGCAGCGTTAAAGAATGGAAAAATTCAAGTAAGTGTAATACAATTAGTTTTACTATAATTTTTATTTAAAGAAGATAAATTAATATATTAGAATCATCCGTAGGTATAGAAAACATTTGTTTACTTAATTAGTAGGTTATACTATCTATCTACGGTGGATGAACATAAATTATAAACTATGTTTTTCTTTTAGGTAATAACTGAAAAAACTCTTTTTGTTGGAGATATAATCGGAATCAGTTCATTTGGGTTACTAAATGCATTTAGTCATGTAATCCTTAAAAGAAATCAGATCGTTAATAACTTAATTGTGGATAAACATAATTCTACCAATATGCCACAATTAATATTGGTATCAGGGCGAAATGAAGAAAACGTTAGAGAAACATTAAACCAGGTATTTATAAGTTAACTTAAAAGTCAAAAGATATATGATTTAATAATGTTCAAATTATTAGATTAAAAGTCA
>NW_021774223.1:0-1125 GCF_005508785.2 Acyrthosiphon pisum | reverse complement strand
ATTACGATGGTATATCGCATATGACAAATGGCAATGAATAAATACATGTTGATTAATCAATTCATTTTTTTTATAGTTGATCTTTTTAAAATATTATATTTTTCAGTTTTCTTGAAAAAATAATTCTTATAAATCTAAAATGCCTTTTTTGATAATATTTTTCAAATTAATTTACAAAATACCAAAGGGGCATTGCCCCCGTTATATTTTTGTGGGGGGGCAGTTGCCCCCATTCCCCCTCCCCCGTCAGTTTACGCCTATGCCCAATTCGCCAGTAAAAAATGAATAAACATTTTATATCGCACTATATTTGTGCATCTGCCATCTTGATTATATACTTCTAATGTACTTCAGTTCACAGGCAAAGTACCTCGTTTTGTGATACGTAGGGCAATTAGGAAATACCTAGTTTAACGTATGTTAATTTCACTGAGTGTTTATATTAATATTTTCTATATACACCATACAATTTTCAAAATATATTTACTCATTTTTAGCTGTTTATAAGCAGATGGATATTTCGAGTTTTATTATTTTAGATTCTGAACGAAGTGATGAATGTATTGATTTTACAATGATGTGTGTTTTTTTTTTTTTTTTTTTGTGTCTGACGACAACTTTTGGAGCAGTAAAAATGCTTCGATTTTCAAAAGTTGTACCTTTTCTGAAAGGAAAGTGAATCTAGTTGGTACTTTGGGGGGTCAAAAGTGAAAATTTCCCAATACTTTTCAAAAGCGGCAGGAAAAACCTTAAAAAAATAACGGAAAAACGCGAATTTTTACGCAAAACCAATTTTTGACAAAAACGAAAACTTAATTTTACTGTAACTCAAAAAATAATTATTGTAAGCACTTGAAATTTGCAACAGATGTTTATATTAGCGTTGTCTATACAGGGTTAAATTTTCAAAGTGTTTCGACTTTTTTTGAGCTATTTATAGACAAATGAAATTTTCAATTTTTCTAAGTATTTTTTTTTAAAATAACGATAAAAAATTTTTGGTTGGATAGAAAACTTTGAAAATTTAATACAAGGTTTCTTATAAGTTGTTCTCACAGTGATAAAAAAAAATCCAAAATCGTTAGTCACAATTTTTTTTTATAGGTGCTTAAAGGTTTAAATTTA
>NW_021774222.1:19114-21498 GCF_005508785.2 Acyrthosiphon pisum | reverse complement strand
TTTATGAGCGTTTGAAATAGCATTTTAAATATCGATTTTTTTTTATATTTATAAATGTCGATAAAAGATTTTTTGGCTGAGTCAAAATACTTGGGGACATTGAATAAAATGTTCACATAAATTAATCTATGAGTGATTCAAAAATTATCAAAATACATAGGCTCAATTTTTTTTATAAGCGTTTGAAGTTCAAATATTCACTATGATTACGAGCGTCTAAATTTAAAAATTTATAAATTCACGTGTAAAAAAACGATTTACTATCAAACGGTTTTAGACTATAAAATAAATAAATAAAATATCCTAGGCTGACAATTAATCGTCTCCGTTCAGAATCGTTTATATTAGTATAATGTATAAACCATTAATTAACATACCTGCAGCGATACTACCATTAACTAAAGCTTTGTTAATCGGTATGTATGATTCTTTTGGATTTTCTGAATGAATTATACTTTCAATATTACAAATTTGACATTGAAATTTAAAACTTGAAGTATACCCGTTTCTAATTTCTGATTTAAATATCATATCTAAAAATGAACAATCAGTACCTCCACTATGGCGACTTTTTTTTATTTGTTCAAAAATATAAGCTATATCCACTATTCGTCTGCCCACTAAATTCCTAAATATATATATATACATTATAATTAAGTTAGATGGGCAAGACCAAAAATAAATAACGTTATACATACTCGGAAACAATTGTGTCAGATATAGTGTTTGAAATTACGCTTAAATTATGAGCATCAATATTATCAGTTACAGTATCACTATACAAACATTAAAATGTATGATCATTGATCAATATTATCATTTATCAATTATAGTATTATAGTTAAAATGTTTTTAATATAGGTTTATTGGTACCTTGAACTAAATAGCGTAGGGCTATCAAAAGAGTCAGCTACATTTCTTTCATCCTCGTATTGCATTTCATTTAAATATACATCAGTATCATCAAGGTTAGGAGTCGATGTACAATCGATATTAGGGGGTGTACCATCGAAACTACGTAGTTTAAATTGGAGTGTGAAAATTTAAAAATATACATTGCCGAATCGCCAAACGAGATTAACCAAATAAAAATATTATTTAATTTGCATAGGTACTTACGTCACGGTCGTATTCAAATTGTGCAAATCATTAATCTCTATTAATTCTTCCGAAGAAGTTACTTGATTTTGTACACTCGTGGTGGGTTCCAAGCTAGTAAATATATTTAAAGTTAGTGTTTTTTTGATCCAAGCTTGATTATGAGATTTTATTTAATAGGTACAAAATAATTTACAAATCATTGATTTTTTATCGTGACAAAAATAACAAACTATTGAACGTAATTAGCATGAATTTGCACGACCATTTTCCAGGGCTTGAAATCGATTTTAAATATCGATAAAAATCGTTAAAAATCTTTTAAAAAATCAAAAGTAATATCGAAATCGTAAAGGCTAATGATTTTCAAAATTTATATTAAAATTTAAAAATGTTAAAATCGATAATTTATATCAAAATCGTAATCATTATCATAATCAAATCGATTTTTAATAAATTCAAAAAAATTTTAATATCCAAGAGAATGACAATTTATTGGCTTATTATGTTATCTCTTGGGTGGATTTTTAGTAATTTGTGATTTAAAAAGTATAAACAATAACTAAAGGTTAGCCATTTTGGCTTGGGCATTGTTATTTTAATAGCTGCGACAGAAATTTTTGCTGATATGAACAGAATCTAAAATCGAAACTAAATTGGACTTTGGTTGAAATGTAAAAGTAATAAAGAATAATATAATATAGTTATAATTTATAACTTGAAAATATTTCACTAATATCAAAATAATAATAGATATTTAAGTTATAAACGGAAAAAAAATAATTGAAAATTGAAAAAATAAAATTATATATAAAATCGAAAAAAAAGAAAAAATATTAAAAATCGAAATCATATTATAATTAAATCGATATTCTGCTTCAATAAAAAAATCATAAAACCACAAAATCAATATTTTATTTTTAAATTGAAATCAGAAAAAACTAATATCGATAAGCAAAATTGAAATTAAAATCGAAAATATTTATTTCGATTTCAAGCCCTGCCATTTTCGGAATTTGTACGCAACTCGTTCAACGAGAAACATACATTTCTATGTAGGGGAGCTAGGGTAACGATACTCCAGCCCCTCACTCTTGCCTAAACACTAATTACACAAACTTTAAATATCCAAATAATTAGTACGTAATCCATGGTTTAAGATATAAACATTTTAATAAGTGTTTAAAAAAGACTCAAATAAGCGAAATATCAAACGAAACAACAATCGTGCGAATTTCGGAGTTAGTCGTGCAAATTCATGCTAATTACGTGCTGAAATTCTGAAT
>NW_021774222.1:16295-17621 GCF_005508785.2 Acyrthosiphon pisum | reverse complement strand
ATTTTTTTATCAACATTTCTACACTTAAACATAACAAAAATAAAAAATTGAAAATTCAACCATCCATAAATAGCTCAAAAATATTTTGAAAAATATACCATGCATCGATAATGCCAATATAAACGTTTGGTGAAAATGTCAAGTATCTTAAACTTTTTCTTTTTTGAGTAAACAATAGGTAGGTATAGCCAAATAAATCAATAGATTTGGTCGAAAACTAGTTTTGCGTAAATATTTCCGTTTATCTCTAATTTTTTTCCGACGTGTTTGGAAACTACCAGGAATTTTCCATTTTTACAGCACAAAAGTACCAACTAGATTTACTGTTGAAACGTACAATTAATATTAGTAGTCAGCCTTGACATGTGTGTACAATTTAGTATCTAGTTATACGAGCGTAAAACTCACTCTCTATACGGATGTAACATGACCTCGGTTGTGCATATATATAGGGCCTTTGAAGTACTTAAGAATCACTTGCACAGCCACCGTCGTACAGTGCGTATACGGTGTGTGTGTACAGTCACGTTAAATTGTCCAGTTGTACGTTATTATATATTATACTTATACATAATCATATTGTCGTGTTGTTATTCATTTATATTAATACTAAAATGGTTAGTCTGTCAAGCTGCACTTTCAACAGGTTATGGGCCCAGATACCCAGATACACAGTCACTAGCCCAGTGTAGTGATCGCCGTGCAGGACACGTTGAGCACTAAGACAATAATTATTTAACGACGTCGCACGTTCGTCGTTGTCTTGAGTCGTGGATGAGAAAGATAGGTGATAATTATAAACACTATTAGACTTTTTAAAGATAACAATAATTTAACACTTTATTATTACAAATTCAAATACACAATAATTATAAGCACTGTCGTAAGCTTGTTAGACCTACGACGAGGGCTGACTATCTTCTAAGTAATGGTAGGCGCTCTACCCATATTTATGTGGGTTCTAACAATGACGTACTAGTGGCGTAATAGCTATATTCTAATATTACTTCCCTAGTAATGTCGAATTGCACTATTGTGGAACTAGGTAAAACAACTTGTTGTTTTCACCTCTGATCTACACTTCCTGTTATATGCCTACATTACCTATTATAAATTATACTAAATGTATAATATCTACATGATATTGTTTAATATCATATTATAGCTGTGGGTATTAATACATCCCTAATATTGCTGAATTTCATTAATGTGTGACTAGCTATAACAACTTGTTGTTTTCGCCTTTGGCCTACGTTTCCTGTTATTTAGGCTTACTTTATATTCCGTATTAATACCTACATTTATTTATTCTATATTATTTTATTT
>NW_021774222.1:0-904 GCF_005508785.2 Acyrthosiphon pisum | reverse complement strand
AATTCTGTTACCAAAAAATCTAAAATATACATTTAAACAGTTATTTTTATAGTCATTTTAAGTACAAATTTGGACGAAATTACGTATTAAAAACGTAGGATAACTCTTTTAGTTATTTTGTCGTGATTGTATAATATTATTCGTGGGTACTTGAAACTTCTAAAGTATACTATTATATATCTATGATTTTACCACGGTTTTTTGTTGATGTATAACGCGTTATAACTTATAAGTACTGTAACGAGCCTACAACTGCAATCTACTTATGGAAGTATGGAAATAAATTACGAAAAATGAATAGTAATACTTGTATTTATTTACTCTTTAAATTATTAATATTTAATCAAAAAATGGCTAAGTCCAAATAAATGAATAATATAACTGTGGGTCAGCGAGATGTGACTATGTATTTTAGTTAAACTGTTCTTCTTGGGTCGTGTTGCTCGTCTGATGGATGCTTGTCCATCAGCTCTCCTCGATGGGTATCTGTCCCTGTCCCTTCTATTATTTCAGATGACCATACATGGTCATCCTGCGGTTTAGGCTTAGCGTGAGATCGTCGCACGCTGCACACGCCGGATGTTTATGACATACATTTAGTTGTGGTGTCATTTAACAACACAAATCCTAGTTTGTAATATTTAGAATTATTTATATACGTAGTCATATATAGAGTGCCAAACGCCGCTCATGGTCACGCGCTATTGCACTACTGTATACGTACTATAGACGCGGTATTATCGATATTATTACTATTATTATTATTATTATTACGCGAGCGCTCGCTCGCGTATTATACTTATATTTACGCGGCGCGTATACTACATGATTACGTACATTTATAAAGTGATTGATAGCAATTTAGTTAAGATAATTATTTAAGATAGTCACAGATCGCTACAGT
>NW_021774221.1:0-1564 GCF_005508785.2 Acyrthosiphon pisum | reverse complement strand
CAATTTTTGAACTTTCAATGCTAATAAAAAAAAACTGTGACTAAGGATTTTCAATATTTTTCAAATGTCATTGCAACAATATAATAGGAGCCTTGTATTGAATTTTCAAGTATTTTTACTCAACAAATAAAGTTTTATTGATATTTATAGAAAAAAAATGGACACTGAAAATGTGCCTTAAACAGCTTAAATTAAGTCAAAATATTTGGAAAATGTTATGGCGTATAGAAATTACTATAATATAAACATTCAGTCAAAATTTCATGTTCCTACGGTCGTTTGTTTTAGATTTGCACCAAAAACCAAAATTGATTTTCTCGAAAACAGATTTTGCGTAAAAATTTCGGTTTTTCCTTAATTTTTCTTTTGTTTTTCACGGCGCTTTTGAAAACTCCTGGGAAATCCTTACTTTTGACACCCCAAAGTACCAACTAGATTAACTTTCCTATCAGAAAAGTGATTCTAGTTTAAAAAAATCTAAGTATTTTTACTGTTACTGTCCTAAAAGGTGATGACAGACATAAAAATTAAAAATTTTAATTAAAAAAAAAAAACAACACATTTGTAAATTCAATACATTCATCGCTCCACGCAGAATCTAAAATATAATAAGATTAAACTTCAAGTTCAAGTTAGAACAGTCTGAACAGGTTAACCTTATCTGACTAACCCAAAACTGTTATAGCATTAATTATATAGGTACCTATTATATATTTTACTAATTTAGGGGTGAAACTAAACAAATTTTGAAATTTGAGTAAAATTATGACCAATGGGTTTGGGGGGGGGGGGGGGGGGGGTTATATTTGCGGTGCAGGGCCGGTTTGATTCATCTTCCCGGGCCGAAAAAATTCGCCAATCCGCCCCTGAATATTTAATATTATTTATGTCACTATATATGTTATCAATTGGCAAATATGAGTAGGTAACTATATCGTTTGATTTGACCAGAATAGTTGTGATAATCTTGAACAGCTTCTACAATCCTGCCTAAATATCCTGCGCGAAAAAATCAATTTCGTTTTTACCCCAGACCAGACCGCGTTTATAAGTTTTATACCGCTATTATAGCGAGTGCATAATAATAAAATATATTAATTTTATCTGTACCTACTTGTCGAAAATGTATATCGAAAATATTACGCTTAATGTTCTGCTGAGGAATGTGAAATTAAAATTGTATGTTATCATTCAGAAAAGTTAATACTAAACAATTACAATGAAAAAGTTGGTTGTTATGACGACTTAAAATTATGTGAAAAAAAAATATTTTCAATAACGATCATACCTATATTCTAATATATTATATTTCATACGAGACAAAATTGCTGTAACATAAATGTCTGAATCACCCTGTATATACAATATATATATATTATAAACGCTACGAGATGACGCGTCCTGTTTATAAATGATATTCACACACATATATTATATTGTGCGCGAGTACAACGTGCATAATGCGTATTATACAGTATATTATGTATATATTTGTGTTATATTTACCTACGATTTATTATATACATACATAATTACACATACACACACACATTGTGTGTGTATA
>NW_021774220.1:0-702 GCF_005508785.2 Acyrthosiphon pisum | reverse complement strand
CAGTGGCGGAACTTGATAAAAAGGGGCCCATGTGAAAATTCTAAACCCGGGGCCTTACCTGCTAGCAAGAATTAAACACAGTACAGAACTTGGTATAAATCGAACGTGGTTCAAAGTACTTTCCTGATATCTCCAAGAACAATTTGAAATTTTCACAAAATCGGTCAAGTAGTTTTTGAGAACCTATATGATAGCTACAGCCTACAATTATACATTTAACTCTCATGTTTGTTTTAAGATATAATTTCTTTATTCAAAACCATAAGCGTGCGACGATTTAATGGATCCTTTTACCTCATCTACCAAAGTAACTAATGGCAAACATCTAAAATACTATTTTTTACTAATTATTAAAAAAAAAAAAAAAAAATGTCTATCGTAAATCACAAAATACCTCTCCGGGTTGAACCAACTGGGTCTAATAGTAAATCTAAACCATTCGGAGACTCAAAAAATGTCCAGTGGTTTAGAAGGAGATCAATGACATACAGACAAACATTTATTTGTTTATATATATAGACATAGATTGATATAATTTTCGACCACTCGGCCCCCAATTCATTTTACCAACGAAAATAATTATACGTTAAAACCTTCCCGTGACTCGACCGATTTACTAGTGAAAACCGTATTAAAATAAGTTCTTTTCGAGATATGTTCGTACATACAAAAAAGGGGCTTCTATTTTATAATATATATATA
>NW_021774219.1:0-1089 GCF_005508785.2 Acyrthosiphon pisum | reverse complement strand
AAATAGTTATGTAGACAACATGTGGCCCTGACAATTTTGTTTACATATACAGGTTTCATTTCAAGTCTTCTTTGATATATGCGAAATCGTTTACTGAGAATTCCAAAAGCATCTTCACTAGTATTTCTTGCTCGGCTCAGTCTATAATTGAATATTTTGTTCCCCTCGTTGTTGAAAAGTGCGTTACCAGGATAAGGCCTCATTAGGTTTTTATGAAGCGGAAATGCCT
The DNA here is from genome assembly GCF_005508785.2 of Acyrthosiphon pisum. Lineage (NCBI taxonomy): Eukaryota > Metazoa > Arthropoda > Insecta > Hemiptera > Aphididae > Acyrthosiphon > Acyrthosiphon pisum. Next base: position 860 of record NW_021774219.1, on the reverse strand, counting down.
CATCTCCTACAATTACATAAGGCATAGGTTCTTCGGTACCCGGTAATGCTTATTATTTGGAAAGTTTAATTTTTCTTCTCGAAGCCTTTCAACCGAAGTTAGAATTGGCAAAAATACTCCCATCGCTATTTTTTCCGTATATCCTCCGACATCAACCATAATAAACCTGCATTCAGCGTCAACAACTGCCATGAGCACCAAGCTACACATTTTTTCATAGTTGAAGTATAAGGTGCCACTATGATATGGCTTATTTATGATGACATGTTTACCGTCAATAGACCCAACACAATTTGGAAAGTTCCATCTAGTTCTAAACCCTTCTTCAATTTTCTGCCATTGTTCTTGGTTGGGTGGACTCATGTAAATTGGTGAACGATTCTTCCAAATTGCTTCACAGGTTTTGTATACTATTCTTCGTACAGATTTTTCTCCTACTCTATAGCTGAATGCAATTGTGCCAAAATGTATCACCAGTAGCCAAAAATCTAAAAACCATGACCAATATTAGTATAAAAATAATAACTATTGTGTTTTATTAGAAAATAATATAGGTAATCTGGTAATCTGGTTCTTAAAAAATGTGTTTTATGATAGTTTTAGGAACTCTTCAATTATAAATGAACACAAAACACCTTCTATTATAATTGTTAATTTTTTGGTGAATCATGCAAAAATAAGTGGAAATCACTAAGAGAAAGCTATAGAAAAGCAATGAACGCCAGAAAAACAAAAAGTGGATAATCAGCAAAAAAATAAAACCCTGGCGTCTTGAAAGCCAGATGGAGTTTGTTAAGTCATATTTATTTTCACAAAGTGAAGAAGAAATGAGTAATTTTCCTGGACTTAGTCAATCAATT
>NW_021774218.1:0-1116 GCF_005508785.2 Acyrthosiphon pisum | reverse complement strand
ATATATATATGATGACACGGCTACGGCGATGTTGATCGACGCAGTCAGCCGGTCGTCGGGTGTGGAGTGGAAGTAGGATGACACAAACGACACTCGCACTTGAAATTAAGGTACACGTATTTTGGTGTGATATGGCCTGTGGCCGGTTTATTAAAACAATATTCAAAGTTTTGAAATCAATGTTAGATTAAGTAATCTGGTAATCAAAGTCAACGGATGTCACATATAACGGTGAAACGGTCGCCGGCGTGGCTTTCGGATGACGAGCGGTATGTATCCGGTGCGGTGGTACGTAGCCGTGATGGAGCCGTTTCGACGGTTGACGTAAGAGAGCGAGATACCGGCAGCCGGTACTATCTTGCGCGACTCGCCTTCCCGTCCCGCCTTGTGCTGGTGTCGGTGTCGCTTCGGGTCGGGGTGGCTTGTACTACCGCTGGCTTTCGCTTGCGGTAGACTCACCCGCGCCTGCTAGGGGTTTAGTCGTGTTGCGGGGACCCTGTCGGGGTGTTGCACGCCGTGTCGTACACTAGGTCCTCTAACCCCTCGTACGCCGCATACCAATCAGCCTCGGTTATACCATCCGTGGTCGGTGATTGGCTCTGCGGCGCTTGGCTGGTGGACTGTTCCGGCTCCTCGGACTTACCGTCCTTGGGCGTCGGTTTGTCCACCTCCATCGGTTCCGGCGGTGTTGAGTCGGTAGGAGGCGCGCTGGCTGCTTCCAGGTCCGAGGTCAGCGCAGGTCGCTTGGCAAGCCGGTGTTGTTGGCTTGCCTCGCTTTCCCTTGCCTTCCTCTTTTCCTTCAGCTGCTGGAATTTACGGCGGTTCCGTGCCTGCTGCGCCTCCGTCCTAACCTTTACCGTCGGGCCTGGAGGCACCCCCGTTGGCCTGGGTACCGGCTTCGGCTCCGCAGGTTTCACGGGGGCGGGTGCTGGGGGGGCAAGTGTTGTGGGGACAGGTGTTGGTCTCGGTGCCGGTGGCCTTGTCAGCGACGGTGTGCGGCTATTTGTTGTTGACTGCGTCCCGCGCGGCCGCAGCCTCCGCTCAATGTCCGCGGTACGGTCCGCCCAGCCCCGATGATAGATTGCCGCCCGCACTGGGTCCTGTAGGATTTGGCGG
>NW_021774217.1:0-732 GCF_005508785.2 Acyrthosiphon pisum | reverse complement strand
CATTTTCAAATCAAAAAAATCATATATTTTTTTAGATTTTGAGTGGAAACGATGAATGTATTGATTTACAAAGAAGGGGGTTTTTTTTATTAATTAATTTATTTAATTATTTTTTTTGGGGTCTGGGTACACGATAAGTAGTCGAAATAATGCTACGATTTTCAATTTCAGTATCTTGTTCGATCAGAAAGTGAATATCGTTGGTGCACTGGGTAGGTCAAAATTAAATTTCCCAGTAGTTTTTCAAAAGCGCCGGGAAAAACAAAAGAAAAATTAAGGAAAAACGGGAATTTTTACGCAAAATCGATTTTTCACAAAATTGAATTTGGTTTTTGGTGTAACTTTAAAAAAAATGACCGTAGATACATGAAATTTTGACTGAATGTTTATATTAGCATTTTCTATACACCATAACATTTTTTATAAACAATTATTTTGAGCTCTTTACGGACATTTTCATTTTCCATTTTTTTTTAGTTTTTTTTCTAAAAATATCAATAAAATTTTATTTGTTGGATAAAAAAGCTTGACAATTTAATAGAAGGCTCCTAGTATATTGTTTCAAAGGCAGATGAAAAATATTAAAAATCGTTAGTCACAGTTTTTTTTTTATAAGTATTTAAAGTTCAAAAAATGACAAAATATGGAAAAATCACGAAAATTTGCAAATTATTTCGAGTTAGAAATTCATAAAAATTTTTCTTTTTAAATCTAAGATATGAAAATGTAATA
>NW_021774216.1:0-1060 GCF_005508785.2 Acyrthosiphon pisum | reverse complement strand
TAATACCACAAAAAAAAATTTAAAACATATTAGAACAAAAGACAATAAATACAGTAAATAATATTAATGATTAATTATAAATATTTAATAGTTATAAGTTATACTAAATAAAATAAATAAATTAGCTAAATTAAATAATACAACGTAGGTACTACTATTAGTTATTACATTACAAATTTGAAATTAACAAACCTCTACTTTATCACTTTCCATTTTTTCTAAAGGATGAAGAAATGGTAATGCCCCTTTTTTTAGTTGCCATCGCTTTAGGCAAACCTAAGAAGTAGAAAGTAATATTAACCATATCAATCCTTTATTTTTAAAATAAACTGATTATATTATAGGCTTAAACATGTTCTATATTGATATTTGAATAGGTATTTAAATTAGATAGTCGTTGCACCTCCTCTAGGAGGCTTCTCAGTGGCGTCATTTGAGGGGGGTCAAGGTGGGCATTTGCCCCTGTCTGATTCTAAAAGCGGCCCGATGGCTGGTTCACAGTTGTTGCCGTTTTACCATAATTATATTTTATAAGCGCAAAAACATGCCTATTTTATAATATTTTCAAAAAGTGTTATACTACGTATACTAAGAAATTATTGTCACATTGATACATTTTTATTAATTGATAGTTGGAATATATTTATATTAAGACGTATACGGTGACGTACCTACACATTGTATGTTTGGGTATGTACTTATGTATGTTTATTTGTGTTGTATGGACAACAATAATAATAAATAGTATCATAACCTAGTATAGTTTAATTTCTAAAATCTTAAACTAATACAAATTCTAAAAACAACAACCGATGACACTCTTATTAATAATTATCATTGATCACGGACTTCAGTTAACTTGCGACAGTCGTGTATGATTCAACTATTCTGTGTGTTGTGTTAATTTAGCTGAAATTTAATTTTTTCGTGACGCGTGTTTACATTAATCTTTTAATTTGGGCAAAATATGACTTAAAAAAAATAAATAGGTGGTGTGGCTAAAAATATAAAATTACCGTAAACTGCTCAAGAATCGAAAATAATTTCTGGTATGTTAATA
>NW_021774215.1:0-847 GCF_005508785.2 Acyrthosiphon pisum | reverse complement strand
GAACCATAGTAGAATGCTACTGGTAGATATCTACTACCAACGAAAAACTGTATTCTAAACGCCAATAGAATAGTTGATAATAGAACTGGGGCCCGATTCTCGAATTTTGTCGCATTCGACATAAATAAGAACTCGATCGATTCATCGTCAAACTCGATCGATGCGTCGTCCATGGTATTCTCGAAATGATGTATGACTTTTCTCGAACGAAAAACGTTCGACATTATGTCTACTGCTACATAGCATTCGACAACATTTAGTCGAATGATTTGAATTTCGAGCACCATAGATTTAATATATTTCACACAAATCAACTGCAGAATACTATGATTATTGATTAGTCATCTTGAATTCTTGTGTTTAGGTACTTGTATTACGATTGTCGATTACCTTTTCATCTGGTTAATTTATTATTGTTGTTTTGTTTTATAACTGCTGAGTTAATCGTTTATTAAATATAACAATAATAGCGAATGAATATGAAAGAGCTATGATGTTTGATATTGCTAATATAGAGAGGCAAGAAGCTCAAAATGTCAGACAACCGTTTGGCATTAAAGTAGATCCTTTATTAGCATTAAGTGATCATCTTTTTATAAAAACTTACCGATTGAGTAAAGTTTTAACAAAACATTAAATGAGTTAGTCACTCCATTTATGGAACCACCAAAACGTACGTCGGCTTTGAGCATCCAAAATAAGGTAATAAATAATAATTAATAACAATAATAAGGTAAATACTTATACTATTTTAAATGTAAAAATATGTTCTTAGGTTTTGATTGCATTGCAGCTTTTTGGAACTGGGTTATATCAGTTGCCTACAGGTAATTCCAGATATAGTGCC
>NW_021774214.1:0-775 GCF_005508785.2 Acyrthosiphon pisum | reverse complement strand
TACGATTAATTATTATTGATGAGAGACCATCTCACTCATACAGTATCATGTTATAATACTCATATGAAAAAAAGGCGGGTAAGTCGTGGATGTCGCTCTGCTGTACAGTAGGTTACAAGTGGGTTACTGTAATGGATGGAATTAAATTTGAATCCAATGATATTATATCATTGTATACGAAAAACGATTCTGAACGGAGATGATTTGTCAGTCTAGGATATATTATTTTTAAAGAAAAACTTATGGAGAACCTTGTACCAAATTTTAAAAACTTAGTTATAAAAGAAAAATTTTTACGATTTTTCAACCACTAAATTACTTGCAAATTTTCGCAATTTTGACATATTTCGTATAAATTTGAACTTTAAATGCTTATAAATAAAAATTGTGACAATGTATTCCTTTTATTTTTCAACTGCTATTGTAAAAATATGTTAGGAGCCTTGTATTAAATTTCCAAATCTTAGAATTAAAAAGAAAAACTTTTATGAATTTCTGTCTAAAATAATTTGAACATTGCCGTAATTTTTACGTATTTAGTCAAAATTTGAACTTTAAATGCTTATAAAAAAAAAATCGTGACTATATATTTCTTTTATTTTTCAATTGCTATTGTAAAAATATATTACGAGCCTTGTATTAAATTTTGAAATCTTAGATATAAAAGGAAAATTTTTTATGAATTTCTAGCATAAAATAATTTACGAATTTTCGTGATTTTTACATAATATGTTGTCAAAATTTGAACTTTAAATGCTTATAAATAAAAATTGTG
>NW_021774213.1:0-994 GCF_005508785.2 Acyrthosiphon pisum | reverse complement strand
TATAATAATATTTCATGTAAATTAATTATTATTAATTATAAACCTAAACGAACATTCAAAAACAAAATATAAGTTATGTATGTTAAACCTGATGCCTTATGTACGTTTCTATAATATTTGGGAAAATTTTATTTTAAACATTTATAATTGTATAAATAGACTTTATATGTGTTCAAAAATCAAAACAGCTGTGTAGGTATATTTTACGGTTATTGTGATTTTTAAATAGATGTATTTTTTTAAACTTTTTATGCACATAAAAATATTTGGGTGCCTACTGAAGCCTAAAATATATTCTGTTCACAGTAAGAAACTTAGACGGCGTGCCAACTTGTGCGCAGGGGAGGGGCAATACAGATTGATGACTCGGTAGGGGTAACAAACGGGTGTTACCTGACTGCCACCGACGAAAACTGGTCGCCACCTTTTGCATTTCTTATTGTGCATATAGTATAGCTGGTACAGTTATTTTTCATAATTTAACGGAAAATAATGAGTACCTGTATTTGTTAATGTATACATTAAGTATAGTATAACTTACCAGAAATAGTATTTATTTATAAAACTAATAAATATTTTGTGATATGCCTTATTATACATTGATCATTTTATTGGTATCTATAGGTACCTAACTATTTATATTGACTTACTTTCCTAATAATAAATAATTAAGTACCTACTGAAGACAATAATATTATTTCATACATAATAAGGTTGACAAACTTACTGCAAAAGATACTTATTTTCATGCGCCCCTTAAATCCGACCCTGCCTATACCTGGTGTATTGATAAACCGTATAAGCAGTTATTCTATATACATAGGTTGTTAACCTAACTGTATGATCTTTTACGCCACAGGTTATGTAGGTACTTGCAGGGCTGTATTTGAACATTTGGCGCCCAAGGGCAACATATTTTTCCGACCCCCAAAGAGTTATTTATTAAAATGTAAGGTACCTATTATTTTGGGTCATAATTTGTGACTCATAAATA
>NW_021774212.1:0-808 GCF_005508785.2 Acyrthosiphon pisum | reverse complement strand
TGTTTTAAATTTTTAATCTAGATACAAAAATTGAACATTTTATAAATTTTTAACTACAAAATAATTTTTAAAATTAAAATTTGATAAATTTTGTCAAAATTTGATATTTAAATGCTTATAAAAAAAAATTGTGCCTATGTTTTTTTAATATTTTTCAACTGATATTGTAACAATATATCAGGAGCTCTGTATTAAATTTATACACTTTTTGGCCCAACAGATAAAACTTTATTGATATTTATAGAATAAAAAACTAAAAAAATTGAAAACTGACCATGTCTGTACACAGCTCAAAAAGAATCAAATTATTTTCAAAATTTTATGGTGTATAGGAAATGCTAATATAAACATTCAGTAAAATTTTCATGTATCTGCAGTTATTCGTTTTTGAATTACAACAAAATAAGGAAATCGCTACATGAGAAATCGAGTGAATATCCAATGTTGTAAAAATTTGAATTTCAAACGATCATAAAAATTTAATTTGACTTTCTTATAGATATTTTTTGTTTGATAAAGGTAGATAATCTTATAAGGAATCTTGTATTACATTTTCATATCTTAGATTTAAAAAGAAAAATTTTTATGAATTTCTAACTCGAAATAATTTGCAAATTTTCGTGATTTTTCCATATTTTGTCATTTTTTGAACTTTAAATGCTTATAAAAAAAAACTGTGACTAACGATTTTTAATATTTTTCATCTGCCTTTGAAACAATATACTAGGAGCCTTCTATTAAATTTTCAAGCTTTTTTGATAAACAAATAGAATTTTATTGATATTTTTAGAAAAAAAACTAAAAAAAA
>NW_021774211.1:44693-45759 GCF_005508785.2 Acyrthosiphon pisum | reverse complement strand
ATAGATTTTTCAACATCGTAATATAAATTATTTGTCATACGTGCATATGCATTAAAATACGGTTTAACCCCCGTTGTATGATAATATGTATTAAAATCAAATAAATCCCAATCTCTTATAGTTAAACACCAATTTCGTAATGTTACTTTAACTTTTTTATCGTTTTCGTCTAATCTATTAAGTGCCGAATTTTGATAGAATTCTTTTATGTTTATAAAGGCATCGGGGGGACATGTAGGATAATATTTTAAAAGGTCGGATAAATTCACTGGAAGTTGCTGGTGCTGGTTGACTCCGTTTTTCTGTTCGGCTGAGAGGACACGTGAGCCAATATGCCCCCTGCTACCCGCATTGCCACTTCGTAATATGGACTTCTTTCCGAAAAGGTACCCAGCGCCCTCGTCGAGGCATGTTTCCACCAATCTTTCTTTGGAACATATTGGATCTTGTTCTTCCTAAAATATTAAATTAATTAATTTAATGCAAAAAATTAATAAATATTTTAACTTACGGAAAAATCTCTAATTTGACGACAAAGTCTTGCATCGGCACCTGGGATGTACATTTCTTTGGTGTAGTGCCCGTTTGTACAAAAATATCTAATAACGTTGGCCCAGTCATCACTTGAGAGGTCGCACGCAAAAATGCGTCTTCGAATGAGCTTGCGTCTATACTTTCGGAAATCTGGATTTCGTTGGATCCAGGCGCAGCGGCAAGCGTTGTTTGCCTGCTTACAGGCGTGGGCGACATGGACGTGGTCGTCATGGATACTGACGATGACGATTGACGAATGTAACGATACTGAACTTGAGGTATTTAATGAAATTTTCAACGACTCGAATATTTCCATCGCGTCCAGGTGGCACAATGACATCTGAGACGTAGACGACATTTCCTTCGCAATTGCAATTACTGAGGTAATCTGCAGCTATTCGTAAGAGGTTTTGATCGACTGTCTGAGTTTCGTCAACATTTCTGTAAATGTCTGTTTCACATTTTTGTAGTCCGACGTCATCATCTCCTCCATCGCTGTCGCTGTGTCCGGTAAAGAGAAAATCCACTTCTT
>NW_021774211.1:38547-44094 GCF_005508785.2 Acyrthosiphon pisum | reverse complement strand
TGTCATGTTCGAAGCCGTATTGGTCTTTTGTTTTTTGTACAACGAAGTTCCAAATTCTGTTGAGCTTGCGTTGTATTGCGCTTGATTCCGACTTTCGCTGTCGGAGTCGACGTGGTTGACTGATCCATCGTTAAGGCTTTTTCGGTTTGTTCTAAAAAATCTACCAAAGCGTTTGATGGTTTGAAAATTTGTGAACATTCCAAGTCTTCGACGTAAAAGCCTGATTCGAAATCACTATTGTGTTGCATAATTAACAAATTTTAATAATTGATGGAGAGATACGTCGTTCTTGAACGAACACTGGACAACTAATAGTTTAATATTAAATGCCATAGACTATAATATACATTTTATAATGTATAGTAATCATTTCTTAGTATATTTCACAATAGAAGTATTTGATATCATTTTTTGTTTATTTTAAAATTTAATGAGCACGAAATACACGGATTACGTAATTAGCTATATACATAGTATATATATGTTATATATATATGACGGCGTTATATATAGGCAATATATATAACCTTTGATACGCACGATATATATATGTATAGCGGGGGAAATTCGTGGCTAGGTACTTGCTCGAAATATATTTCCGACGACTACAACGACGACGACAAGGGGGGGACCCACCCATCCTCATCCGCATCTATACACTGCCAACAGTTCATTATAACATTCATCTTTTTTGGTTATCTCAACACTTACTTTTTTACATTTAATTAAATAAATTATTTCTGCATGGTTGACGGCTGTAAAACCAGAACCTCCACCATGATATACGCAAAGTTCGGAAAGCTGTGTGAGGCTAATATAAGTCTTTGCTGTAATAATTGCCGTTCATACACGCATTGTTTCTGTAATAAATTTTTTTATAATGCAGCTATCGTTGATTTGAAGCAATTTTCTACATATTATACTAATTTCGTATTTACGTAAGCGATTAAATCGGTATTTTGCGGTGTAATGGATTGTATTTTAAAATTGTTTAAAAACATAGTATCTGTAAGAAAAAGTAACTCAGTGTGTTTGGCTTGAATTACCGGAATTTCACAGGCAAATGTTTTTTTTATTTGTTTGAGAGCAAACACTATTTTTTCCGTCTCAACGAATACTGTATACTCTGTATACTCGAATTGTCGTTAGTAATCAAGTAAATATAACGATGCTGGATCATCAAATAAATCAGCGGAATCTTGTTCCTCACAATTAAAATGATTATTTGACCATACAGTTTCTCCTTTAAATACTAGTTATCAGATAATTTTATTTTTGTACCTGACGAAAGTATAAGGGTGTTTCTTTGCTGTTTGCTATATTATTTGTTATATATTCTGATAAATATATTTTAAATTTAGCTTGTACTACGACGTTGTCCCATTCTCCTCTACTCGATTTTAAATTCGTACCTCTACAATTTCCATATCTGTCAGTGATCCCGCCACTGTGTGCGATATTAATGTTGTTTCATTCAATTGTAAATCCGTTAATATAATTCTTAGTGGAAAAGTATAGGATCGTTTTTGATGAATTTCCGAACATCGAGCATTTCCTAAATCTACTATTTCAGAAAAATACCCGCCCTCTACTAACTGTGTATCTTCAAATATCTAGCATCTTGTTATTAAATAATTAACTGATATGAAACATGACGTAATGCGTGGGCTCCACAATTTCCATCACTCGGTTCATCTTTCAACTTAATAAATTAGCCTGCAATAAGTGCAATATCTTTTTTCAAATTGTAATTGAGATTAGTGTTTGAACTATAGTATTATAACTGGTATTTGAAATGGTGATATTTTTGTCATTTTCGTTTTTTGGTAAGGAAAATATTCTTATTTTTGTTATTAAATTTTGAAAAATATAATATTGTATCATGTCAGCTATTATATCCCATTGTTTCTTATCCAAACCTGTAAATATTATTGGTAAAGCTAATGTTGTGATTTTATTTTCAGTACAAAATTGTTTAGTATTTTTAAATTTTTTAAAAATATTTGAGTATGTTGGTTTATCATAATAATTGTTTTTTGTAGTAAGGTATAAAATACATTGGCCATTTAATTTTAAATGAAATTGGTAGTTTAGTAATATTTTTACGTTGTTTAATCAGTTTGCCCTTATTATTTAATCGTGTTTCAAACTGTGAAGCTATTCCTTTTGACATGGGAAAACATTTGCTAACACAGTGACCAACTGCAACATTCGTATTTAAATAAAATATATCACCCGTAATGTCTGCGTAGTCGCAAATAAATATTTTATCTTTATTGTTGTGCAATGAAAAATCTTGGAATTCGGTTAGTGGTTTTAACGGTTTTTGTGAGTTTATGTATTCAATTGTAATTCGCTATTTTCTGTGTCATCGTTTTTATTTGTTTTATTAAAATCTAGTTTTTCATACCATCTCCCTACAAATTGTAAGTAATCGATATTTTCCATACATTTTTCTTTATTAGATAGTATTGTGTTATTAATTTGAAAATTATATTCCCGAGTTGTATATTCCAAATCTTCTTTCGACTAGGGACTTAATCTTTTTTTGATAAGGTAGCTATCCGCATAATCACCTTTTTCATTGCATTTATAACATGTTACTTTTTTGGCTTAATTTTCATAATTGTCCCTATGCCGTTCTGGTGTTCTCTCGCGGCTATTATTCCTACTGTATTCACATTTTGAACTATAATAAGTACTTGGTCATTTAATAATTTTGTGTATTCATTTTCGTTTGTTTCTCTTGAATTTATTAAAGTTTTTATTTATTTATCAAATAAAGTAACATGAAAATTGCGTATATTTATGATAACTGATTTATTAAAATTAACACTGAATAAATTAATATAATTTTTATAATGTATATACATAATAGTGTTAGTGGTTGTTTTACATTTTGACTGTTGATAATTACTTATTTCTAAATAATATGAAAGTGATTTATCTATTGCTATATAATCAGAATTTGGTTCTGTAATAGCATACAAATTACTTTATACTTTTACAGGTAAAGGAATAGATTTATACAACATAGGATCGTAGTTGACAATTATTGGAATTTCCATAATAAACATTAGGAATCCATTTACGTACACTACACTAATTTCTGCTATCCATAGTACTTTTGTCTGCTAGGTCAATTGATAAGCCTAATCCTATTGGTAATTACAATTTTATTTATTTTAATTGTTGGTTGAATTCACTCGCTGTCAATTCTTACCTGACTCGCAATTGTTTGTAGATTATGTTGTAAGAGTTTTAGGTTTTAGGTGATACTTAATAATACTTCAAATACACAAATTGAAATGAATAACGCACTAATTATGGCTTATGATAAGAAGTCCAGATTATCGATTGTTGAAATCGGTATTGAGATTTCAGAGGTTGCTACTCGGTGGCTGGTGCTCATGTACTGATTTAAGGGAATACGCATCCCTATGATAATAAAAATCATACATGTTTTCTATTTCATCAAAATACTGTCTTATTCGGCATGCGGTACTGGCGTTTTGCTAAAATGCTATACTTAAAACACTTTTCGTCCGTGTTTTTAGTGTTTACTAAAGCTTTTTTATTTTCAATACAATCCAGCCGTTTAATATAAGACGAACTTCTTCCTAGAGGCGTATACTTATTTATATTAACTAAAATACCATCAATGGATATTATAGTGTACCCGCTCCTTTTTAACTTCATACCATTTTCCTCTAGAATAATTTTTATGAAATTTTGATCTAATTTATCGTCTATATTACAACTTAAATACAAAGTTAAACATTTAGTTTTAGATGCCCATTTTATTTAATGTTTGTATGTGGTATACCATACGCTGTCTCTACTGTTATACTATATTTTATGGGACACGACAGGATTTCAGTTGCTAATAGATGCTTTATTCTAGGTTTTAACAATTTCAAGTAAACGTTATAATCTTTTATATTTTTATTGTTCTTTTAAAAATATTCGTTACAAAGCCCATTAAACACTGACGCAACTTAAACAAAACTAGACGCTGAAGAATTCTTCATTTCTGCATTCTACACTTCTAGATTTCCTACGGCATCTTTTATTTTGGTGTGCTCGTGACCTAGTATTTAGGCCAGCATATTTTAAATTATCGTCAAATTTATTTAGTATAGGAGTATTATGATTTTTATTTGCTGTAGATTTATGTGGGCTCCTATCACTGCTACTATTATCACTAATCGATTGAGTAGAAATACATTAAAAGTGTGATACATGATTTTCACAATCAGTGGGTTTTTTACAAAAATAAATATCACATTGTGAATGGTGCCCAAAAATATGATAAGGGCTATTGGAAATGTCTTGTTGAAGTCCTAAAATATATTGTAAAAACAAAAAATTAATTGATTACCTTTTTTTTATAAAAAAAATTGCTCATTATTTAATTTAAATAATTTAAATAATCAATTACCCTTTATTTTAGCAATATCGTTAGTATTTAAATTTTTCCTATATTGAATTGCCTTTCGAATAGCTACACAGAATTTAACATTTTTTTTTTGTAATTAGCTGTCTTAAATATGGTGGGTATTTTGTATTTTTTGTTAATGCAGATAATGTTGTACTATAATTTCTTAATATATGGTTACGACATTCAATTTTTTGTACCAATTGGTGTGGTCCATAAGGAACTATCTCTAATAGTTTTTTTTAATACGCTGCTATCGCTATTTCCTAAAACAAAGACACAGACAAAGACACAGGCACAAATAAAATTAAAAATAAAAAATTACGGATTTCTATAATCATTCTCACTGCAAGTAATAAGCTCGTGACTTCCCAAATTCGATATTTCCAAATCACTAAAAGTTGTATAAGTCCTGTTGGATGGTATGTCACATTGTATACTAGACGAATGTAATGGTTCATTATCAACATTTCTATGTACAAAATAATTAATTAATTTTTATATTGATTATTATCTATTATATTTATATAATTATAAATTTAAAATTAATAGGTATGACCATATTTTAGCACAATATTAAAAATCGTATCTGGTACCTTATATCTGGTACTTCAAATGATATATTCGGGGATACATTAGCTTCAAAAGCAGACGACTCAATTACATCATCTTCATGTAAAACATGCTCTAAATGTTAGAATGGGGCAGAAAAACTGTAAAACGATTAATGAATAGGTACATAATATAATATATACTTTAAGGTAGAACATAATTATGTAGTATAAAATAATTAGTTTATTACCAATCTGGTGTAAAAACAGATATTGAAGAACCAGGAAGGGAATAGTCAGCTCCTAAATGTGGATCAAAATTGATGTTTCTAAAAAAAAATAGTATCTATACTAGTAGGTATACGTCATAATATTATATAATTTTAAAAATAGTTGTAATTACCTAATTGGTCCAATATTAGGTTGATTATTCACTATTTCTTCATTAATCGATTTTTTAAATATTTTAAAACGATCTTTTATTATATTTCTCATTGATCTTTTTCTAGAAACAAACTGTAGTTTTTGGATTTCTATTTTCGGTGAGTCAGTAACGTC
>NW_021774211.1:0-1123 GCF_005508785.2 Acyrthosiphon pisum | reverse complement strand
TATGTATTGACCACGTTCCAAAGGCTTAAAATAGCGTTTGCTGTTAAATAATTTTGTGTACGAATCATCTCGAAGTTCTTCGGTTTCCGTATCGTTCACTTTTTCCGTATTTTTATTAATTTGTATCTGTGTGAATCCAGCGCTTCGGTTTTTTTTGTTCACCATAATAACAATGTCATTTCCCGTAACTGATTTACCCGATATCCCGTTAAAAACTCCTTCTATCGGTTTTCCCAACAATCCCAATTTAGGGCTGTAAGAATACTCGGCAATAGTTTTACCGGTTGTGAAACTAGCATCAAATTTTGTGATGAGTTCATTCAATAATGGACAACCCAGTTTTGTGTTGTGTCATTTGTCCGCGACCATAGTGTAATAATGGTTGTTATGAAACGGTAAGTGAAAAAAATAATTTGGTATACCGTCGAATTCACCGGTAAAAATTGGTTTTCCGTCGTACTTACAATCGTACATTGCTTGTATAGTTTCTTCTTGATATTTAGCATTGTCATCGGAACACGATGTTGGAATCATCGCATTGGTAGTTCCGAAACCGTATTTGTAATTCACACCACGAGTAATGTTCGTTAAATTATGTGCGACAACGGCAAATTTATTTTGATTCAGTGTAGCCAAACTAGACGTAGTTGCATTGGTCTCGAAAGCCGTTCGCGGATTACACATTACGACATTCACTTTTGCGAGTTTTTTTTTTATTTAAAGGTTTACAGGCTTCAACTACAATGGTTATTAGCCAACATTTTTATTTAAGTTTAACAAAAAAAGAAAAGTAAATTACAATATTAAAAATTACAATATTTGTTTAAATAGATTTACAATTTAATTTATATTGAAACTATATTTAGTTGATAAAGTTGTCTTTGGTGATGAATTCGATGGTTTTTAAAGTATGTTCTTCATTTAGAGCTTCTTTGATGTTGAGTGGGAGGTTGAGAAGAGTGGGGGTTGGTTCGTGTATTGGGCATTCTTCAAAATTATGTCTTATGGTGATACGGGTTTGGCATGTGTTGCATATAGGGGGTTGATCTTTACTGATTAGGAAGGAGTGTGTGAGAGTGTCTAATACGAGTGATGGCTATATTTTTGACGTCCGGTTGAAGTC
>NW_021774210.1:0-746 GCF_005508785.2 Acyrthosiphon pisum | reverse complement strand
TTATTTCAATTCAATATTTATTCATCAATTATTCACTTTTATTTCAACTCAAAAATTATTCATCAATTATTTCAATATATTTATTCAATTGCTACGCGCGTGCATCAATTTTTTAGATCAGCCTATACCACTGTCTATCACTATTTATTCTCAATAATCACTATATATCACTAGATCAGTCCCTTGCTGTCTATTTACCATAAAAAACTCTTAGATCAGCCTACCGCTGTCTACCAAAAAATATTCCCAGGTCAGTCCTCCGCTGCCTATCATAAAAAACCTTAGAACCGTCTATTACTGTCTATTACAAAAATACCTAGGTCAGTCTACTGCTGCCTTTACAAAAATTACATATGTTTCCCTAACAAGCTTGTTTTATTTATTTTTATTCAAATATTACACCTTCACCAATAATATTTAAAATTTAACGCTGGTTTTAAGAATTTAAAAACCAACGTGAGACGTGCACTCCAAAGCTCTAATCTTATTTATAATATCTTTATATTCAACTTAATTAGTCAACTCACAATACTGTTACTCCAACTGCTTGTGCCATTCTGTCTATTTGTCTGTCTCTGCTTGCCTGACTCGTTCTTTCTCTCCGGAGTTGTCAAGGGTGATCGGTCCTCGACTGTGACTCGTGTGAGCTGCCTCCGTGGAGTTGAAACGTTGATAGTAGTCGCTGCACCGGAACTGGACCTCTGACGTTGAATTGACTGCTCGCCTCGACCCCAGAAGTTGAAATC
>NW_021774209.1:0-802 GCF_005508785.2 Acyrthosiphon pisum | reverse complement strand
AAATTACTTGCAAATTTTCGCAATTTTGACATATTTCGTATAAATTTAAACTTTAAGCACTTATAAAAAAAAATTGTGACTAACGATTTTGAGATTTTTTTTTATCACTGTGAGAACAACTTATAAGAAACCTTGTATTAAATTTTCAAAGTTTTCTATCCAACCAAAAATTTTTTATCGTTATTTTAAAAAAAAATACTTAGAAAAATTGAAAATTTCATTTGTCTATAAATAGCTCAAAAAAAGTCGAAACACTTTGAAAATTTAACCCTGTATAGACAACGCTAATATAAACATCTGTTGCAAATTTCAAGTGCTTACAATAATTATTTTTTGAGTTACAGTAAAATTAAGTTTTCGTTTTTGTCAAAAATTGGTTTTGCGTAAAAATTCGCGTTTTTCCGTTATTTTTTTAAGGTTTTTCCTGCCGCTTTTGAAAAGTATTGAGAAATTTTCACTTTTGACCCCCAAAGTACCAACTAGATTCACTTTCCTTTCAGAAAAGGTACAACTTTTGAAAATCGAAGCATTTTTACTGCTCCAAAAGTTGTCGTCAGACACAAAAAAAAAAAAAAAAAAAAAAGGCGGGTAAGTCGTGGATGTCGCTCTGCTGTACAGTAGGTTACAAGTGGGTTACTGTAATGGATGGAATTAAATTTGAATCCAATGATATTATATCATTGTATACGAAAAACGATTCTGAACGGAGATGATTTGTCAGTCTAGGATATATTATTTTTAAAGAAAAACTTATGGAGAACCTTGTACCAAATTTTAAAAACTTAGTTATAAAAGAAAAAAT
>NW_021774208.1:0-414 GCF_005508785.2 Acyrthosiphon pisum | reverse complement strand
GTTTTCCATACCTGGTTGAAACCAACCATATTAAAAAAGCCCTTATCATAAGTGTAATGATATGCTCACAGATCACTGTACAAAAAATGCTTTCAAATAAGAGAAACGATACCTATAATCAATAATTATAAAACTATATTCCACTTGATAACAAAAGATTTACACCATCACAAGCCCAAATATAAGGATCTAAAATCTTCAATTCACAATCTAAAACTTGAGGCTACAAAACTAAACATTTCAAAAATTGCAATACCCACCTTAGCTTCAGGGATAGACAAATTAAATTTTGTCTATAATAAAACAATTAATACACTCAGAATTTCAAAATACTAACATTAAAATACATATATACCATAAAGATGAACAAAACATAACACACAATTGGAAATCAAAAGAACACGCTAACGTAAT
>NW_021774207.1:0-960 GCF_005508785.2 Acyrthosiphon pisum | reverse complement strand
GTATAAGTCATGATCCTCAACAAAAAATAATAATCAAATGAACAAATGCCCAACTGTTTAGTTAGTTTATGTTCGAGCACGTGTAAATCAAGGTAATAGAATGCAATGTGTACTTACGTGATAGTAAAAAAAAATATTAGTATATTATGTATTATATAGTTATAGTATGTATATTGGTATGTGTGTAACTGACATAACATAATACATAAATACACAATACATAAAGTTCTATTTTGTTTATTAATATTGTACTATTTAGAATCTGTAGCAGTATTTGTATGCTACACTAAATTTATATAAATGACTCACATAAAAACTGAAATATATACCAAGTACCTACTACATGGTATGTGAAATATTTAATTGTTAACCACACAACCGAGCCTATGTCTAACGACTAGCTCTCCGAGCGTCGTTGGCGGAGTCCCCCAAACCCCCCGGTGTTTGTCATGAGTGTTTTCGATTTCGGAAGCAGCAGTGGTCTCTAAAAATCTGTGATAAGAAAAGTGGATCAGTGATAAGGGAGGTAGATATTTGATAAGAATAGTGGATTTATGATAAGAATGGTAGATTCGTGATAAAGGAGATTGATATGTGATAAGAAAAGTAGATTAGTGATAAAGATAGTGGATTAGCTAACCGGTGAATTAGTTAACCGGATGGCTGTCAAAGTTTTTTACTGCCATTGAAAACACCAAATCACCAAAATTTAAATATTACAGACGGTCTAACTAATCATTTAGCCGCCGCGATATTTTTAGGTGTCTAGCAGGTCACTCACCTCTATTAACCGAGTAGGCATTCCGGACAGCGTTCCTTACTGTCACCGAAAACGCAAATTAAGTCATAAATTACGTGTAAAAAAAATTCAAAACATTTCGGGAGTCCATGCAAATAATATAGCCACCGTATGTTATCCGAGGTATCCTCAATTATTTGAGACGAACAGGTCACGGCAAC
>NW_021774206.1:0-1387 GCF_005508785.2 Acyrthosiphon pisum | reverse complement strand
GTACTTGAAACTTCTAAAGTATACTATTATATATCTATGATAGTAGGTACCACGGTTTTTTGTTGATGTATAACGTGTTACCTAATGGATATTGTGATATGATTAATTTAGAATTTATTATTGATACCTATTATAGGTCAATTTTTTTTTAATACCATAGATAAGAATATATATGTCTAATACATAGACTGATATACCGTCTCCGCTCAGAATCGTTTTTCTTATACAGTGATATTATATCATTGAATTCAAATTTAATACTGTCCATTATACAGTGACCCACTTGTAATCTACTGTACAGCAGAGCGACATCCACTTACCCACCTTTTTTGTTATTGTTTATGGTGTCGGTATAGGAACTTCATAATTTACAATGGAATGGGTAGTTGATAAACTATTTACTGGTTTCAGGTGTATACAGATTGGGCGAATCATTACTTGGATAAAGCCAAATCAAAGAAAAACATTAAAGATTTGCAACTAGATTTGGCTGACGGTGTTCTGCTTTCGGATCTCGTCGAAACAATTTGTGAGTCAATTGAATATTAAATATTTAATTGAACACATAATTTATTATTATACCTAAAATCAAATGCAATTAATCATGATATTTAGGTTTATCCCTATTGTCCTACAACGTATAATATTATGATAAAAAAATATTAATCGTGGTGTCAATAACTATTTGTATAAAACTATATTATGTTATAATTTCAATGAATGATATATTATAGCATATTATAATATTATACTATAAACGTCAAAACAGACTAAAAACAATACGTCAACAAAAATTATTGATTTTATATCATATATTTAATTGTTTTTTGGATAAATAGAGGAGTTTACGACAGGGAGTCAAAACGGGTTAAAATATTTCGGGTTTCGGGTTTCGTGTTAAAAACCGGGTAAAATTTTTTGCGGGTTTCGGGTTTTGTGTAAAACGCCGGGTAAAATTTTTTGCGGGTTTCGGGTTTCGTGTTAAAAGCCGGGTAAAATTTTTTGCGGGTTTCGGGTTTCGTGTAAAACGCCGGGTAAAATTTTTTGCGGGTTTCGGGTTTCGTGTTAAAAGCCGGGTAAAATTTTTTGCGGGTTTCGGGTTTCGTGTTAAAAACCGGTTAAAATTGTTGTGGGTTTTGAATTTTGAGTAGCTAATAACCGGCACTACCTTATTAATGAACCGAAAAAAGTCCTATATCTACACCAAAGGTCGTATTTTTTAAGTCCCCCCTCATCCATGAAATATTTAAATGATTCAAAAAAAAGTCGGTATTATACTATTATCTATTTACAATTAATAATCTATAAGACATAAATACAGTAATTGCAGTAATTGAACTTTAGAAATATCCATATACAGCCCTGGATTACACATTTACATTTTACA
>NW_021774205.1:0-717 GCF_005508785.2 Acyrthosiphon pisum | reverse complement strand
TTACATTTTCATATCTTAGATTTAAAAAGAAAAATTTTTATGAATTTCTAACTCGAAATAATTTGCAAATTTTCGTGATTTTTCCATATTTTGTCATTTTTTGAACTTTAAATGTTTATAAAAAAAACTGTGACTAACGATTTTTAATATTTTTCATCTGCCTTTGAAACAATATACTAGGAGCCTTCTATTAAATTTTCAAGCTTTTTTATCCAACAAATAAAATTTTATTGATATTTTTAGAAAAAAAACTAAAAAAAAATGGAAATGAAAATGTCCGTAAAGAGCTCAAAATAAATCAAAATATTTTGAAAATGTTATGGTGTATAGAAAATGTTAAGATAAACATTCAGTCAAAATTTCATATATTTACGGTCATTTGTTTTAAAGTTACACCAAAAACCAAAATCGATTTTCTCGAAAACAGATTTTGCGTAAAAATTCCCGTTTTTCCTTAATTTTTCTTTTGTTTTTCACGGCGCGTTTGAAAACTATTGGAAAAATTTTACTTTTGACCCCCCAAAGTACCAACTAGATTCACTTTCCTAACAGAAAAGGTACTGTTGAAGAAAATCCAAGCACTTTTACTGTCCTAAAGCGTGATGACAGACACAAAAAAAAAAAAATAAATAAAAAAATAAAAAAAATAAAAAAAAAAAAAAAAAAAACACACATCATTGTAAAATCAATACTATTCATCGTTCCACTCAGAATCTA
>NW_021774204.1:0-1010 GCF_005508785.2 Acyrthosiphon pisum | reverse complement strand
CTTGTATTACATTTTCATATCTTAGATTTAAAAAGAAAAATTTTTATGAATTTATAACTCGAAATAATTTGCAAATTTTCGTGATTTTTCCATATTTTGTCATTTTTTGAAATTTAAATGCTTATAAAAAAAAACTGTGACTAACGATTTTTAATATTTTTCATCTGCCTTTGAAACAATATACTAGGAGCCTTCTATTAAATTTTCAAGCTTTTTTATCCAACAAATAAAATTTTATTGATATTTTTAGAAAAAAAACTAAAAAAAAATGAAAACTGACAATGTCCGTAAAGAGCTCAAAATAAGTCAAAATATTTTGAAAATTTTATCGTGTATAGAAAATGGAAATGTAAACATTCAGTCAAAATTTCATGCATCCACGGTCATTTTTTTTAAAGTTACACCAAAAACCAAAATCGATTTTCTCGAAAACAGATTTTGCGTAAAAATTCCCGTTTTTCCTTAATTTTTCTTTTGTTTTTCCCGGCGCTTTTGAAAACTACTGGGAAATTTAAATTTTGACCTCCCCAATGCACCAACGATATTCACTTTCTGATCGAACAAGATACTGAAGTTGAAAATCGTAGCATTATTTCGACTACTTATCGTGTACACAGACACAAAAAAAATAAAAAATTAAAAAATAAAAAAATAAAAAAAAAAAATAAAAAAACACACATCATTGTAAAATCAATACATTCATCGTTCCACTCAGAATCTAAAATTAATTTTAAGTGACTTTTTGTTCTGGGTCCACATCAAGTACCTATGACTTTTTTTTGTTTCTGTTTTTAAAAACAATTTGTACTGTCCTGTGTAGACCCAGAACTATGGTTTTTGTTTTCTCTTAGTGGTTAATAAAAGCAAACATATAGACAAATAGTGATGTTAGGTCGGATAGGTCCCATCGAGTCACAAAAAAAAGGTGGAGCTTAAGCACCCCCTACTTCAAATGTCTATTTGCGCCAATGATTATATTAAACGCCACCCGACGACCCTGTACGATTATA
>NW_021774203.1:0-793 GCF_005508785.2 Acyrthosiphon pisum | reverse complement strand
TCGGGTATATTAATTATTATTGTTATTTAATATTTTTAACAATATAATAATACCCACAAGTCAAGAATTTTCTTACGGATCTTTAACATATTATTTTAAATTTATATCGTTAATCTAAGACCGAAATATCCTCGTATGTTTCCCTAACAGAATATTGAGTTTTAGCAATTTTTTTTTTTGGCCGATATTTAGTACGGAATTCGTACAAATTTTTTTTCGAAGTTATACAATAATTTGTGTGGGTGCTATAGAAACATTTCTCCACCTCCCCCACTTATTTCCAAAACTACTTATTTATATGAAACTTCTATGCAGATATTTAGTTCGGAATTTGTACGACCTTACTCGAAATTTTTCAAAAATCCCTTACAACCGAATAAAGCATTTTCCTCATATGCCGTTTCCCCAGCCCCATACCAAACTAAAATTACGGTTTCGTACGAACCATTTTATTTATAGTTAAAGGTGTTAGATCGAATAAGTATCTAAAGCGAGCGAAGTGACCAAATTTTTTTTCAGTTTGGAGGCCCCTTCAAATATTTCCCTGTGACATAAATACTACCTATCCACCTCTGATTCTGCCGTTGGAAAATGAATTAATGTTGTAATTAATTTTAATAGGGAAGACTTAATGGTCTAGCTGTGCTCTCGATCAACAAAAACGATTCAATTACTCCTGATGAAGTGCTGGTTGAACTATCCAATAAAAAAATGATACTAGAATTTTTATTATAAATAATTAATAATATAATATATATAATATTATGTACATACTATGTGCATATTAAATAGT
>NW_021774202.1:0-806 GCF_005508785.2 Acyrthosiphon pisum | reverse complement strand
GCAGCAGTTAATTCGCATTGATTAATGCGCATAGGGAGCGAGTTTATATGCACGTAAAATTTCAAGATTAGAGGTCGGGTAAAATTTTAAGTTAATGCGAATGTTTTTTAGTCCATGTTTTATACTTTGTATTCGATGACCAAAACAATTATAAAATTTTGTTTTTAAATTCCCGCGAAAAAATTAATTCGCATTAAAGCGTTTACATGCATTTCTTAATCCCGGAGTAAGAGTTAATTCGATTTGACGAATCGAATTAAATAATAAATGCGCATTAGTTTAATGCGAATTAAAAATGCGTTTATATGCACCCAATTCCCGGATTAACTCAATGCGCATTAATCAATGCAGCTGGCATATAAACGTGGTATGTCAGCGGAAGTGTACACGCCTTAGTCCGTCATAGATTAATGTACACTCCGATTAGTGACATAATAAAGTATGGTAAATGACATCGTTTTCTTGCATATAATATATTATGTAGAAAGTTATTTAAAACTTTATCTTAAAAATGGTACTATTAATTGTAATTCATTGTTATGTAATTTTAAATTAACAACTATATTTTTTTTCAAATAGGTACTGCATAAAATTATGTACTACATAAAATGTTACTTAGGTACTACTGATTTAACTGTTTTCGGATTATTTATTAAATTACATGGGGAAAATCAACGATGGTTTGACTAGGTTCACTAAGTCGTACGGTCGATGGTCGGCAAGCCGGATCTGCCGTTCAGCGTACCACTTTAGCGCTGAACAGTAGACGGTCAACACAACATTGACGAAACGCTCAGCAAACGTTT
>NW_021774201.1:0-1021 GCF_005508785.2 Acyrthosiphon pisum | reverse complement strand
TTAGTCACAGTTTTTTTTTATAAACATTTAAAGTTCAAAAATGACAAAATATGGTAAAATCACGAAAATTTGCAAATTATTTCGAGTTAGAACTCATAAAAATTTTTCTTTTTAAATCTAAGATATGAAAATGTAATACAAGATTCCTTATAAGATTATCTACCTTTATCAAACAAAAAATATCTATAAGAAAGTCAAATTAAATTTTTATGATCGTTTGAAATTCAAATTTTTACAACATTGGATATTCACTCGATTTTTCATGTAGCGATTTCCTTATTTTGTTCTAATTCAAAAACGAATTACTGCAGATACATGAAATTTTTATTGAATGTTTATATAAGCATTTCCTATACACCATACAATTTTGAAAATATTTTGACTCTTTTTGAGCTGTTTACGGACATTTTCAGTTTTAAATTTTTTTAGTTTTTTTTTCTATAAATATCAATAAAGTTTTATCTGTTGGGCCAAAAAGTGTATAAATTTAATACAAAGCTCCTGATATATTGTTACAATATCAGTTGAAAAATATTAAAAATACATAGGCACAATTTTTTTTTATAAGCATTTAAAGATCAAATTTTGACAAAATTTATCAAATCTTAATTTGAAAAATTATTTTGTAGTTAAAAATTTATAAAATGTTCAATTTTTGTATCTAAGAATTAAAAATTTAAAACAAGATTCCACGTAAGTAATTAATTCTGTTACCAAAAAATCTAAAAAATACATTTACACAGTTTATTTTTATAGTCATTTTAAGTACAAATTTGGACGAAATTACATATTAAAAACCTAGGATAACTATTTTAGTTATTTTGTTGTGATTGTATAATATTATTCGTGGGTACTTGAAACTTCTAAAGTATACTATTATATATCTATGATTTTACCACGGTTTTTGTTGATGTATAACGCGTTATAACTTATAAGTACCTAATAGATATTATGATATGATTAATTTGGAAGTTATTATAGGTACCTATTATAGGTCAATTTTTTTTTAATACCATAGATA
>NW_021774200.1:6951-8284 GCF_005508785.2 Acyrthosiphon pisum | reverse complement strand
TATGGGTCAAAGATATGCAAAAACTTGAAACAGAATTTCCAGTTATTTATTATAAAGGTCAAGATCAAGATGATATTTACTTGAATAAAGCAGACTTTGCTTTGATTATAATGACTAAATTTCAACAACGTCAACTGAAAAAGTTTGGAACTGGAAAAATATGCATTGATGGTACTCATGGTACAAATGGTTATGACATACAATTATACACAATCATGACTGTTGATGAATTCGGAAGTGGATGTCCCGTTGCTTATTGTTTTTCAAATCGAATGGATGAACCAATTTTTAAATTTTTTAATAAGATAAAAGAAAAGGTAGGTGTGATTGAAACATATGTTTTCATGTCGGATGATGCACCTGCATTTTATAATGCTTGGGCAGAAGTTATGAGTCCTGTACCTAATAAACTCTTATGTACTTGGCACATAGATAAGAATTGGAGGCAAAATTTAAATAAAATCAGTGGTAAACAGGAAAAAAGAGCTTTTGTGTATAAATCATTAAGGGTTTTACTTCAACTAACATCTGTGGAGCAGTTTCAAAGCTGCCTTCAAAAATTTATAAAAGATCTATCAGAAGATAGTGACACAATAGCATTTTGTGAATATTTTCAACGAATTTATGCCAACCGACCAGAAAATTGGGCTTACTGCTATCGTTTAAGACTCGGAATCAATACTAATATGTATTTGGAGTCATTCCACAAAATCCTTAAGCACATATATTCAGAGGAGAAAAAAGTAAATAAATCGATAAATCTATAAATGCTCTAATGAAATTAACTCGAGACAGTTACTTTAAACGGCTAACTAAAGTATCAAAAAATGCTTCAACAGAAAAAGTAAAAAAAATACAATTAATTCACAAATCTAGCTATGAAATAAAAGTAGAACAAATTCATATTCTCGATAAAAACACATGGATAATATCGTCATTAACCAATCCATACCAGCAGTATCATATTATTAAGTGTGAGGAAATTTGCAATAAGCCATGTCTAAGATGTAAACAGTGCAACATTTGCATTCACACTTTCAATTGCTCTTGTACTGACAATATAATTAAAATGAATATTTGCAAACACATTTATGCGTGCGCACGTGAATTCTATAAAGGTACCTAATGCAAATGACCATTTCCAGTTAGTGGATATTGAAGAACAACAGAAGTTATTAGAAATAGAGGTAACACCTTCCCATCATAAAATTGTTAATAATTCAAATATTGTTACTAAAACTGAATTAGTTTTGGGGCTATCCACTACCACAGTGATTTCAGATGAAAATGCCAAGCTCGTGGAAAAAAAGTTAGATGATATATTAAACATTTT
>NW_021774200.1:3359-6401 GCF_005508785.2 Acyrthosiphon pisum | reverse complement strand
AAATGATTTTACAATTTGCAAATCAAAATGAAATTTGGCGAATATTTTGAAAATTTGGTCAGCCCCCCCACTTTGTCCGATCCGTTCCAAACCAACGCCAATATTTAACAAATTAATTGCAAATAATTGCAAATTGATTTTTACAATTTGCAAATCAAAATTGAGATTTTGGCGAATTTTTTGCAAATTTGGTCAGCCCCCCCACTTTGTCCGATCCGTTCCAAACCAACGCCAATATTTAGCAAATTAATTGCAAATCTACGTATACTGTTTTAGAATATGATTATACGATTAATCTATTTACCAAAATAATATATAGGTAATATATAAATATAATAATAATATATTACCTATACTAGGTACGTCTAATAATTTGCAGTATACCCTGTGTAATTACCTATGCAAACATACGGGTGGCCCGCAGACGAAGACTACTGCAGCAGTGCAGCTAGACCTACTTACATAATAATATATTATTATATTATAAAATATTAATTATAATAATATAATATATTAGGAACCATTAATCATTATTAATATCAATTGTATTATTTCAGAACTCAGACAGTATTCATAATAATATAAATATCTATATAGGTAGGTACTTTCGAGTTTCGAGTTTATATTTTAGAAGCCAGCGAAACGGTAGTGTCGCGAACTAAGTAAAAAAAAAAGAAACAATACACACCACACACGACCGTGTATAATATAATATGACATTCCCTTTAAATATGTGTTAATATTTTGGTATTCTTTACCTATAGGCTACAATACCTAGGCTACTGGTCTAATAAATGGACCAAATCGGTAGAATGAGGTAACAATAGATCGATAAAATCACAGGTAATAAGTAATAATACTTTATATTTTGAGCACACTGTAAGCACCCTGGTAGACCGGAAAAACAAATCACATTATTTCTAATCATAGGTCACATCAGAGCGTTTTGTTGGGACTGGTTGATTCCTGTCGCTGACGGACAGCAACATGTTTAGGTCGGGTGGGATTCAAATCGGCTGGATGTGTAAACAAAAGACATTATATTATCATACCGTGCTTGACACATAGTCCTTTGTGGTTTTTGCGAAATGTGTTTTGATTAATTTATTTTATTCATTTTGGAGGTATCAATTTATAATATTGGGTTAGTACATTGGTCATTTGATTGCCACGGGAAATGGACAAAGAAAAGGTAAGTTATCGTTGATTGTTTATAAATTATATAAATTTAATAAACCTAGAAGTAAGAAACAAATTAAAAAATTATCACAAGAATTGACTTTAATTTGATAATCAATAATATAATATATTATACGTATATTGTACAATGTACGGTGTTTATTTAAAGTTTTTATAGGTAAGGTTAAAAAGACAAAGACTTGGTTTATGTATTAATATTCGAACTATATACTATATACAAATTATGATTACACATTACCTCTTATTGTTTACGAGTATAGTGATTTATAATGATAGTGGTTGGGATTTTATAGCACTTAATATTGCGTAAATATGCAAAATTAATTTTTTTATTTCAGTTTTCTGAATCTTGAAACAAATTTCACACTATTTTTGGCCATTACTTAATCATTTTATAAGTAATATGCTAATGCCTATATAATCCTAAACCTGATTATGATTTGGCTATACATTTCTAGTTTTTTCTTATTTATCCAGAAAGGTTGCAGAACAAGGTGAGTGATGTATAAATATGTTTCATAACGATAATACGTTACACTGAACATTTTATTTTGCATATCAGAATCGTTTTTTATATACAATGATTATTGAATTAAAATTTAACATAACCATTACAGTGACTCTCTAGACACCTAATATACAACAGAGCGTAATAAATATTAAATTGTAAATATAATCCCCGAAATTGTAAATCCAGAAAATATGAAATACTGTTTCTCTAAGATTAACCAATACGGTGATCGATTTTCACTACTTTTATGATGATTTCTTTAAGTTATTATTGATGTAGTTTAAGAATCAATAAAACAAGAATTGAAATTTGGTATTTACCATCAGGTATTTTGCGGGTATTATAAGTTATAATACAAAAATAAAATCGTTGTTACACGTCTTTATGTTTTTCGCTAGTACTATATTATAGGTACAATATTGCACATATCACGAGAACAAAAAAAAATAGGGGGTGTGTTGATGAAGTGGTGCGAAAATTCAAACTGTTGTCTTTAACATCCAGTGTATTATTATGTGAAACTAACTATTGATATGGATTTAGAATAAAAAAAACATAATAATTGAATAAAAAATCTTTCTCGACAAAAAACCTTTATGAAAATCTGTATTTAATTCAAAATCAATAGATTTTTAATACAACTAGGCTTTTTTTTATTACATTTTATATTCGTTAAGATTTTTTATTAAAAATAGATTTTTTACACAAATAATTTTAATTTTTTATTTAATTAACATATTTTTATTCAACTAAGATTTTTTAATCTAATTTTAATTAAAATAAATAAATTTAATTTTTTATTCACTTAAAATTTGGTTTTTCAACTTGAATTATTTTGTTAA
Source organism: Acyrthosiphon pisum (assembly GCF_005508785.2). Lineage (NCBI taxonomy): Eukaryota > Metazoa > Arthropoda > Insecta > Hemiptera > Aphididae > Acyrthosiphon > Acyrthosiphon pisum. Next base: position 3,848 of record NW_021774200.1, on the reverse strand, counting down.
CTTTAAATTTTTTTACCAAATAATATGGATTTTTTATTCAATATTCTTATTAAATATATAGATTCTTATTTAAGTATTTTTTTCTATTTAGATGTCTTATTCAATCAAATTTGTTTGTATTGAACGTCAATTTTTTTTTACTTAAGACACATTGGTCTTTTTTACTAAAGACACACAGGTGGAAAAACACATTTTCGTTTCGGATGCCAGCGTTAGGTTACTCCAGCATCCGCATTCATGATTTTTATCTATGACACTCAAAACTTGTACCAAAATTCGTTATATAATTTGTACGAATTTCGTAAATGCATTTTGAGGAAACGGTGGCACGTTCAAGCACTTCTCAACAATTATATTTATAATAAATATTAATTAAAATCATTCATAAATTATTTTAAAATCATTTTTAAAATTGATTAATATATATATACCTTTTTTTATTAAATTCAGCTTTAATTTTTTTATTAAAATTTGATTTATAAAAAAATC
>NW_021774200.1:0-860 GCF_005508785.2 Acyrthosiphon pisum | reverse complement strand
AAAAAAATGTGTTCTTACCAAGAAACGGGGAAAACCCGTTATGCGCAGGTTAAGCGTTGCGGAAGATTAGATAGATGGCGTCGTATTTATATTAAATAATATAATATAATACAATACAATACCGTATCATATTATAATACAATAAATATAATACATAATAATATTATAATTTATAACGTATAATAATGTATTATATTATATTATATAATATTAAGCATTATAACATTTAAAAAGTTATAGCGAAGCTCATTCGGCAGGTCGGGTATGCCGTCGTTAAAAATCGCGAAAATTAGTGGACCACTATAGTTTTGTAAATAATTTTCTCAGCTTTTCGCCAATACACAACACTTGTTTTCTCACCTCCCGGAAGACACCAGCAATCGAAGAAAACCACCGGACGGTCCGAGCGCCGCGGCGGCGGTACGTCGTGATGAAAAATCCCCGACGCCGCATTCGGCAGGTCGGTATGCCATCGTTAAAAATCGCGGAAATTAGTGGACTACTATAGTTTTGTAGAGAATTTTCTCAGCTTTTCGCCAATATACAACACTTGTTTTCTCACCTCCCGGAAGACACCAGCAATCGAAGAAAACCACCGGACGGTCCCCGTACGTCGTGATGAAAAATCCCCGGCCGCGCATTCGGCAGGTCGGTATGCCGTCGTTAAAAATCGCGGAAATTAGTGGACCACTATAGTTTTGTAGAGAATTTTCTCAGCTTTTCGCCAATATACAACACTTGTTTTCTCACCTATAAATAGTTAATAATATATTATATAATATCCTGTACATACTATGTGCATATTAAATAGTATTTAACTGCCATGAGTTATGTAAATCTTTGTATTTGTTTTGTTATTT
>NW_021774199.1:0-676 GCF_005508785.2 Acyrthosiphon pisum | reverse complement strand
TAAATTCAACTTTATACATGATAGGTATAATAAAATAATAACAGTATAATATATCCAGATAGACAAACCGTCTCCGCTCAGAATCGTTTTTATTATACAATGATATTATATCATTGAATTCAAGTCTAATACAATCCATTTTATCCAATCTATACATTGACCAATTATAACTTACTGTACAGCAGAGCGACATCCACTTACCTGCTTTTCAAATATTATATTACCTTATTAAAATTCAATTGATTGTGCCATGTTGCTTTTTATGCTCAATATTAAAGCCGCGAGTACGGTACCTACATACGCAGCGTATTATACATATTTTATACTTGTATTATTCATATTACATTATTTAAGAGGACGTGATACCCGCATGTGTTGTCTCCGTCTTACAAGTGCATAACATAACAAATTATACGTAAAGCAGAACACGCGTAGCTCCGTTAGCTTATACATTAGAGTAAATTGACTAAGATTATTATCTAGACAACCTCATGAGCTTTTTATTATATTTTAATTTTAAAGCGAGATATGATTATTTTAAAATTGTAAATTGTTTGTGTATTTTAAAGTACTCAAAACTCGCTTAAAAATTAAAATATAATAAAAAGCTCATGAAGTTATCTAGATAATAATCTTACCTTTAGATTTTATAAGAGGTCAATTTACTCTAATTTTT
>NW_021774198.1:0-1007 GCF_005508785.2 Acyrthosiphon pisum | reverse complement strand
CTGCAGATAATTAATTATCAAATCAGCATAGGTATTATGTTTAAATATAATATTATATTGAAAAAATAGTATAATGCCTACTATAATAATATATTACTTACCCTACTATAGTCTATAATAATATAATAATATAATTAACCACAAACTATGATTTAAAATAATTTAGTGATAGTAACTTATGGATAATTTTTCGAAGAGTTGCATCGCTCTTGTGCACATCGATCACTTAATTCGGAGACTCGTCGCTAATATCGGCAAAAATAATATACGCTGTGACTCCATCCATAGTATATGAACAAAGATTTTACCGTACCTTAATAATTTTTTGGGAACACAGCAGGCTGACGTTTGCTGTTTAGTTTTGTTTTTACTCATTATCATAATAATTATTATCATGAGGTATTACGATGGCATATCGCAATCGCATGTGGCAAATGGCAATAAATAAATACATTTTGATTAGGTAATCAGTTCATTTTTTTTTCTATAGTTAATCTTTTAAAAATATTATATTTTTCAGTTTTCTTTAAAAAATAATTCTTACAAATCTAAAATGCTTTTTTAATAATAATTTTCAAATTAATTTACAAAATACCAAGGGGGCACTGCCCCCGTTAAATTTTTTGAGGGGGGCAATTGCCCCCTCTCGCTCCCCCCAGTTTACGCCTATGACTTAAGTTATACATCAAACGTCATTATAATAATTATTGCGTAATTATTACTACCGTGTTTACATTGTTTCATAAAAATCTAAAGAAAACACGACCCCAGTTCCCAAGACTTCATCGGTAGTCTTAGTCCGATGAGTAATGACTAATGAAATATATTATGCATATGACATATAAACATCAGCTGCTGTTTACCTATAGGGCTATATATACCTAACCTCTGTTGGATTAACCAAGCATGCTCACTCGGCACCTCCATTTTTCCTTTAATAATTAATTAATTTTAACTGATTTTTTGAATTTTTAAGTACTAGCGGTACCTAGTAGTGCATCAATATT
>NW_021774197.1:0-504 GCF_005508785.2 Acyrthosiphon pisum | reverse complement strand
TTGGCTTAAACAACTCTGGATAAATATTTACAATTTGAGTTATATTACTTATTTTATATTTATAATTTGTTCTGGCTTGTTAGAACTGGATAATGTAAAGGGTATAAATACTAATTTATCTTTATTTAACATTAAGCTATTTTTATCCTAACAGTTATTAACCAATATTAGTCTTGCGTTTGCTTTGTTTTCCATTTCCTCCAAGTTTCCCCGTTAAAAAATACAACCGTATCATCTGCAAAAGCTAGTATATTATTATCTAAATTTAATAAATCATTTATATAAATGGTAAATAATATCGGACCTAATACTGTCCCTTGTGGAATACCATATTTTACTGTACACAGATCACTTATTTTATCATTAATTTTTGTTGATTGAGATCTATTTGAGAGATACAATTTAAACCACAACCAAATTTGTAGATTACATTCGAAAAATAAGAAATCGCTTTTTGGCAACCCATATTACCTCTAAATTCAAATTGTTTATCACTTTTATCAA
>NW_021774196.1:0-1195 GCF_005508785.2 Acyrthosiphon pisum | reverse complement strand
GAGTTTGATTAGAACAAACACATTTTGATGCATAGTATTTATTTCAATTAAATTGTTTAGCTTTTAAAATTTAGTTATTGTGGGTTTAGTTTAAGTTAAAAGTTACTATCTTATGAAACTTATTTTATTGAAATTTGTATACATTTAAAATTATGTACCTATATTGAAATAGTGAGTTCAACCCTTTTACTGTCTTACAGCTAATCATATACTTAAAGATTATTGTGAGCTCACCGATAAATATATTTTTTGTGGTTTATACCGAAATTTCGTATCTAGTTTTTTTTCAATAGCTAAAATCAATTATTTATTTTTTATTTATTTTATTTCTGTATAATACAATTATATAAGAATGATAATAAGAATATTATAATAATAATATAAAGATCCGATACGTATACCAACCACTCTAAGCTTGTATCTGGTATACGGATTTCCTATAACTAAATAAAATATTAATATATGAATTGTCTAATACAGTTGAAAAGTTCACTTAATATGCTACATATATAATACTAGTTTGGATTAATTTATATTACCAATGTTATACCCAAATTGTTTTTTATTTGAATGCTGATTTAGACTGTACACAAAATATGAAGGTATCAACTTTAGTTTTGGTCATCTATACTCAACATAGGATAGTGTTGTATTCTTAGTAGAAATTTAAAACGATAATAATTGATAAAACACAACTTCAAAAATAATTCTAAAAATTACAGTTATAATTTTTTTCAAGGCTGGGCAAGTTAATGCTATATTTTAACTCATTATAAGTTAAGTAAAGTATTTTTTTCTCAATAAAGTTAAAAATTAAGTTAATTGACATTAATAAAACATCAATTAAGTTTAAATTGAGTTAACAAATAATGTTAACTTAACTTAACTTCAATTAACTTGTTAAGTTGATTAAAAAAAAAATAGAAAAATGCACTGAAAAGGCATAAAAATAACTAATAAGACGTGTTAATCATTTGGATACTTATATACTTATACATAGAGATACATACCATATTTACATATTATTTTAGAAATCTATATTTCACTCTGGATAAATTTAAATTTAAATTTTAGCTCGAATGTGCTTAGGTGCTTTATTGTAACATTTATGATTCAAAAAATAAATTACTCAATCATTTAAAAATTATAAAAAAACTAATATATTTTTATTTTAAATATCTATTAAATTTAATAA
>NW_021774195.1:0-831 GCF_005508785.2 Acyrthosiphon pisum | reverse complement strand
GTTGATGTTTAACGCGTTACCTAAATACTAATGGATATTGTGATATGATTAATTTGAAAACTTATTAATAATACTATAGATAAGTATACCTATAATAATATGTATGTCTAATATCTAGACTGACACACCGTCTCCGCTCAGAATCGTTTTTCTTATACAGTGATATTATATCATTGAATTCAAATTTAATCCATTAAAACTATCCATTATACAGTGACCACTTGTAACCTACTGTACAGCAGAGCGACATCCACTTACCCACCTTTTTTTTTTCTATAAATATCAATAAAATTGTATTTGTTGGATAAAAAAGCGTGAAAATTTAATGCAAAGCTCCTAATATTTTGTTACAATAGTATTTGAAAATATAAAAAATACATAGGCTCAATTTTTTTTTAAAGCATTTAAGGTTAGAATTTTGACAACATTTATCAAATTTAAAATTTAATAATTATTTTGTAGTTATTAAATATATTATAAATAATATATTAAATATTAATTAAAAATATTTATTTAAAAAAAACTAAAAAAATTGAAAACTTACAATGAATGTAAACAGCTCAAAAAGAGTCAAATTATTTTAAAAATTTTGTCGTATATAGAAAATGCTAATATAAACATTCAGTGAAATTTTCAAGTTTCTACAGTCACTCGTTTTTTAATTACAACAAAATAGGAAAATATTTACGTAAGAAATCGAGTGAATATCAAATGTTGTAAAAATATGAATTTCACACGCTTGTAACGGATAGAATCCGTTTCTTTCAAATAATACAAATATAAAGAACATAATAACGTAGGCAGTCAAGTTGAGAATGTACGAGCTCTTAT
>NW_021774194.1:0-786 GCF_005508785.2 Acyrthosiphon pisum | reverse complement strand
AAAAAAAAAATGTCTATAAGAAACTCAAATTAAATTTTTATGAGCGTTGAAATTCATATTTTTACAACATTTGATATTCACTCGATTCTCACGTAACGATTTTCTTATTTTATTGTAATTAAAAAACAAATGACTGTAGATATTTGAAAATTTCACCATAAAAATTTAAAAACATTTTGACTTTTTTTGAGCTGTTTACGGACATTGTAAGTTTTCAATTTTTTTTAGTTTTTTTTTCTATAAATATCAATAAAGTTTTATCTATTGGGCCAAAAAGTGTAAAAAATTAATACAAAGCTCCTGATACATTGTTACAATAGCAGTTGAAAAATATTAAAAATACATAGGCACAATTTTTTTTTATAAGCATTTGAAGTTAAAATGTTGACAAAATTTATCAAATTTAAAATTGAATAATTATTTTGTAGTTAAAAATTTATAAAATGTTCAACTTTTATATCTAAGGATTGAAAATTTAAAACAAGATTCCACGTAAATATTTAATTCTGTTGACAAAAATTCTAAGAAATACATAAGCACAGTTTATTTTTATAGTAATTTTAAGTTCAAATTTGGACGAAATTACATATTAAAAACCCTGGAATAACTATTTTAGTTATTTTGTTGTGATTGTAATGATTGTATAATATTATTTGTGGGTACTTGAAACTTCTAAAGTATACTATTATATATCTATGATAGTATCACGGTTTGTTGTTGATGTATAACGCGTTATAAGTACCTACCTAATGGATATTGTGATATTCCTATGTGGCTATGTATATT
>NW_021774193.1:0-1049 GCF_005508785.2 Acyrthosiphon pisum | reverse complement strand
TCAAAATGTAAGTAGGTATAGATTAATTTATTAATAATATGAAATAATCTAATACAATATACATAATATTATTAATAATAATTAAATTGTATTTTAATGTCATAGGTAGTTTCATAAAATATAGCCCAATTAGTTGATTATTAAAGTATTGTACATACATTGGAGGCTATTGATTTGGTCCATTCCACTATTCCAGTAATAATAGTTATGTTTCATCAGTGAATAATATTATTTTCATCAACTATTTTGTACTTGAGAATTGGATTTTTAGAAAACAATAGTAAAATACCTTGTTGTTAACTGTAAGCTTACCTATCTAACTTGGAACCTAGTACTTCATACATTTTAATATTAATAAGTTATAATACCATTTCAGAACTTTGATCGTAGTATAAGACTAAGAATACAAAATGTGATTGATAACTAATAGATACATTTTTATTGAGTTATTGTGTTCCAATCATCACATGTATGGAAATTAAATATGTAAACATTTACGTATTCTATATTCACAATTAATTATTTTAGTGCAAATGAATTCCTATTACACTTAGTACAAATAATACCCACATCAACATTCTAAAATGTAAGTTAATGAATTTAAATACTATAAATGTATTTTTAATATTTAATAATAATAGGTTTTAATTATTTTTCAGAATATCAATTTTAATATTTAGAACAACTATGAATGTATTGATTTAATTATTCAAATTCAAAAATCAATCCCTATGTCGTCACCATTAATGTATGTAATAAAAAATTTGCAAAATAAAATATAATGAATATTTCAATTTAATAGCAAAATAACATTTTTGTTAGATTTGTTTCAAATGTTTGATTTTATAAGAAAAAAAAAAATGCAAATGGTAAATTATAGCTCATAAAAAAAAATCTTGGTTGTAATTAGCCAGGTACCTATCTAATATTAATGTTTTAAATTTAGTGATTTAGTTAATTAGGAATTTAATGTATTGAGTATTACGGATTTTTATAGATCTCTAATAATATAGAAATTTAATTATACCTACTTATCTAGAAAACCCTGG
>NW_021774192.1:0-1371 GCF_005508785.2 Acyrthosiphon pisum | reverse complement strand
GGTATAAACGATGAATTTACCATATAATTTATAAATCTAATCAAATATAACCTATAATAAATAATAATAATAATAATAATTAACATACAATAATTTAATAATTTGATAAAACAAATACTGATACATTATTTTAATTATTATAATACATTTATATCATATATAAATATTAAATATATTGTTTAAACTTCAAAACACTTGTTTAGGAATAGTGTTATATAGTCATGACTTAATAATAACGATTAGCAAATGATTAACAACAAAAATATTATACATGAATTGTAATGGATGATTAAATAGTATGAACGATTAATATTTAATATGATAAATATTGTACAAATTATACACTAATATAGTATTAGATGTAAAAATAAAAAATTACCTAAGTAATTTCTCAGTCACTGAGCCATTATTTATTATAATATTGTCCCTTCGATTGGTACATTTATTATATTATATTATCTCCGTGTAACCCTCTACCTCTGGTTCTGGTAAACATTTTCCTTAATGCTACAATAACTGGAACCATTGCGAACATTCTACAACTTATTAAATTATATAAATTAAAACAAAATGATTAATTATAATATAGTAAAAAAATAGCAGATTAAATATTATATATGTTAAAGATTAAATTACAATTTAAAAACTATAACACATTGTTCATTGACTGTTGTAGTAACGCTCTGGTGTGCTATAATGCCATTCGCCATAATATATATATATATATATATATATATATATATATATAATATGTCCTCACTATAATATTATAATATGTGCCCATGAACAAAATTTTGCTGTATTAGTATTTTCGTTGTTTACCCGTAGACCTATTTATTCAGCTATTAAAAATGCCAAACTGTTAAAAATGACGTTGTATACCTATACACTATTATATTAAAATATGTTACGAAATTAACACTATTTTTTTTTTTTTTTTTTTATTAGATTTACAAACAATTTAGCTTCGCTAATATTGCTTAACAATATTAAGAAATTAAGTGGTTATTTATAAATTAAATATATTTCGGTGGTATCTCGACAGTAATATTATTTACACGTGTTAAACAATACGTTGTGAGATCACCTGCAAATTGTCTTATATTTTAATATTTTTAATTATATTTAAGATTTTGTGGGGACCCTAGATCATATCTATCCGAAAATTTATTTTTTCTTGCATTAATCATAACTATCGTGAGGTAGATTTTGGTCGACTTTTTGAAATGCCGTATAAGGTTTAGGTTTTGAATCTCCCAAGTCCCATTTAGAATTTGAGTAAACTGACTCATAATTTTGTAGCAAGGACAATAATTTACTTTTCTGTGTTTTGTCCAGATTCGGATTAATATCAAATTTAATTTTACAATT
>NW_021774191.1:0-817 GCF_005508785.2 Acyrthosiphon pisum | reverse complement strand
TATGCACTAAAAATCATCTAAATATGCATGAAAAATTGAAAAATATGCATTAAAAATTTGAAAAATATGCATTAAAAAGTAAAGAAATTTTTGGACAAAAAATGCAATAAACATTTATTATTATAGACAAATTGAAAATGTTTGTGTTTGATGTTAATTGTTGTATATAATTTTTTCTTTTTGTTTACTTAATCGAATATGTTTAGCGATGTTCATATGCTGTTCAACAGTAAACCGACGTTCACTACCGACATTAACTTCGCATAATTTGCAATAAAGGATTGAACCATCGGTAGTTAAAACGTGCTCTCCAAATTATTTTACAAAACCTCTTAGTCGGTTAGAACAAGAGCTTTTAACTTTAGGCATAACTGAGTGATTTAATAAATCAAATACGTTCACGACAAAATACGAAACGTGCAATATACGGTACTCTACATCGGTCGTAGACAAGAGGGAAACTAACTATAAATTATTAAACGTTCTGTTAAATATCTGATAAAATTGTAATGGCTCGCAGTTTTAAGATAAGTTTTGACTGTGACAATTGATGAGGCTTATCGAAAATTCTATTTAAGTAGTATACCTTTACTCCGTATAGGTATAACCATATTTAATTCTCAACAATAAATAAGTGATAATATGTGAAATACAGATAATCACACTTATATAAGATTCAGTAAAATATATAAAATTACGGTGTTTTTCAGTATTTTACATCGAAAATCGTCAAATATGCGCTTAAAAACAGAAAAAAAACACAAATTATGCATTTTTTAAAAAGAAATGGTAAAATATGCAATTATATGCAAAATAA
>NW_021774190.1:0-745 GCF_005508785.2 Acyrthosiphon pisum | reverse complement strand
TACCAATAATAAATAGAATAAAATATACAATTCTGTGATAATAGTATGATAAAATGTGCGTGTTTACACAATAATAATATAAACTATAGAATTGTATAGACTTAACAACTTTTAGCTTATACCACGATTTAAGATATACTAAAATCGTGGCTTATGCTTAAGAGGACGTGATACCCGCATGTGTTGTCTCCGTCTTACAAGTGCGTAACATAGCAAATTATACGCAAAGCAGAACACGTGTAGCTCCGTTAGCTTAAAAATTAGAGTAAATTGACTTCTTATAAAATCTAAAGGTAAGATTATTATCTAGACAACCTCATGAGCTTTTCATTATATTTTAATTTTAAAACGAGTTATGAGTATTTTAAAATTGTAAATTGTTTGTGAATTTTAAAGTACTCGTAACTCGTTTTAAAATTAAAATATAATAAAAAGCTCATGACCAGGGCTCGTTACTTCATGCACTAAAAAATGCATAAATAAGCATGCATTCATGCACTAAAAATTGTCAAAATATGCATTAAAATATGCACTAAAAAGTTCGAAAATATGCATTTATATGCTCTAACATTTTTAAATTATGCACTCAAAATATGCATTATGTAAAAAAATCATGAAAAAGCTTTAAAATATTAAGAATTAATCCATACATTTAAAAAAATTCAAATTCCTCCACAAAATTTTGCAAACGGCCCGCAACTGTTTGTTTTTCTTTCGGCATTGTTAAAACAAAATATGAATAATG
>NW_021774188.1:0-930 GCF_005508785.2 Acyrthosiphon pisum | reverse complement strand
TTAAGAGTTAGTTAAGAATAAAGCAGTGAATAACGAGGTAATACAGTTTTCTAGTAGATATATATATATATTATATATAAATAAAAACTATTTTATCATTTTTTTTATTTTATTTTGTGTAGTTAGTAATAGTAATCAGTAAATACTAACAAGTAGTAAATGATAGAAGTAGTTAGTACAATTAACTAATATAAAGACGAAATAGAATTAGGGGGGGAAGATGTACCACCCCCCAATAAAATAAATTGTAAAATATATAATAATAAAATATAGTATGAGAAATTTAAAAATACAATAAAACATAAATATAATAGAATATAATAAAAATATAAATAATATATAATTAAAAATAAATAATCAACATTTAATTAAGTTAAGAATAAAAAAGCTGTTTAATAAAAGAAAATTTTAGTTTTATTAACGGAATAATTATGAGTAAGAATAGTATTAATTAAATTAAATGTATTAACAAGTTTTTTGATTGCAAGGGAAATCAAATTCGTCATCATGGATTTCGAGTTTTCCATGATGAACAAAACAAGTATGGTCCTGATATCAGGAGCCATCTCTAGCAGTTTGGACAAATGTAAGATACGAAAACTTGAAGGAAAACCGCTACTCTTACCACTTCACGAACAAATGAGAGAAATGAAAGTTCGTGAATTACTGTTGGCTAAGAGGGAGATCATGCGTATTTTCAGTTGTAAGGAGGTATACCGAACAACATGTCTAATGCAGCTGGATAAAAGTTTGAATTCAAAATTAAATAATTTAACACCTGAATTTATAGAGGATTACATTTTGAAGGGAGGAAAAAGAAACATAATAGTATTGTGGAATGGACATTCCGACAGAAATATTTTGAAAAGGTTAAATATAGATAAATTCGAAATTCTAAACATAACATGCTACGATAAATACATTACAAAA
>NW_021774187.1:0-964 GCF_005508785.2 Acyrthosiphon pisum | reverse complement strand
GTTTTCAATTTTTTTAGTTTTTTTTTTCTATAAATATCAATAAAGTTTTATCTGTTGGGCAAAAAAGTGTATAAATTTAATACAAAGCTCCTGATATATTGTTACAATATCAGTTGAAAAATATTAAAAATACATAGGCACAATTTTTTTTTATAAGCATTTAAAGATCAAATTTTGACAAAATTTATCAAATTTTAATTTGAAAAATTATTTTGTAGTTAAAAATTTATAAAATGTTCAATTTTTGTATCTAAGAATTAAAAATTAAAACAAGATTCCACGTAAGTAATTAATTCTGTTACCAAAAAATCTAAAAAATACATTTACACAGTTTATTTTTATAGTCATTTTAAGTACTAATTTGGACGAAATTACATATTAAAAACCTAGGATAACTATTTTAGTTATTTTGTTGTGATTGTATAATATTATTCGTGGGTACTTGAAACTTCTAAAGTATACTATTATATATCTATGATAGTACCACGGTTTTTTGTTGATGTATATCGCGTTATAAGTACCTAATAGATATTATGATATGATTAATTTGGAATTTATTATATGTACCTATTATAGATCAATTTTTTTAAAAGACTATAGACTATAATATAATATTATGTCTTATACCTAGACTGACATACCGTCTCCGCTCAGAATCGTTTTTCTTATACAATGATATTATATCATTGAATTCAAATTTAATACCATCCATTATACAGTGACCCACTTGTAACCTACTGTACAGCAGAGCGACATCCACTTACCCACCTTTTTTTAGATTAAGAATAATTTATCTTAGTATAGATTTTTAAATTAAGAACAGCAAGTTTAAAGAAAAGCTAAATTGAATATTACATAAAATAGTATAGGCCCCACACTGTATCTATACATAATATGTTTTATATTAAAATAATTTTTATTAGTTTTTTTTTTTTATTAGGTTTAAAGCTTCGACGACTGATAT
>NW_021774186.1:0-1284 GCF_005508785.2 Acyrthosiphon pisum | reverse complement strand
GACGAGTGTTCGACGTGAGACCAGAGTTGATTAAAAACATGATTTTTTAAAAAAATCAAAAAAACTGTTTTAATCGTTTAAAACATGTTTTTTTTGTTTAAAACATTTTTTTTTAAATGATTTTTTCAACTGTTTTAAAAATGTTTAAAACATGATTTAATTGAGTTTAAAACAAAATATGTAATTTATTTTTTAAAAAAAATTATTTATTTAATATCTTAATTTTTTTAGCTTTAGACCACGAACTAAGATATACCTAAGGGCTTAGGTATATCTTAGTTTGTGCTTTAGATTTAAAAATCGTTTTTGATAATAAATAATAATTGATAACAAAAGACTGATCTGTTATCTACATCGTGATAAAGAATAATATAATTTTAATACTTTGGCGGGTTTGCGCCACAATATTTCCGAATATGAAATATGATACAAGTAATAAAATGATATGATATCAATGAAATATATTTTTGATGTTATGTTATAGTTAACTAACTGTTATGTTATTTTAATAATTTTACTTATAATTATTAATTTCTATATAATTTATGTTTTACATAATACATTATGACTTGTTAAGTGTTAGCTATTATGAGTTTATGACTGAACATTAAACGATACATTTTAATATTTTATAATTCTGTTGTATACGTTTGTGTTTTAATTTTTAAATGAAATAGGTATGAAAAATTAAAATTAAACAAATATATTACCTACAGAACTACAGAAGTAATAGAACCATAAAAGTATACTGTTGGTAATTTGAATAAGTGAAATTATAATTATAAAATATAAATGTTATAAATTTCAAATTTGTTTATGAAACAAAAAAAAATAATATATAGGAGTTGCCAGTATGAAGTTATATGCACATAAATATTATGTTTTTCTGTTTTAAACAACTGTTTTTTTTATGTTGTTTAAATCATTTGTTTTAAACGTTTTAAACAAAACCATGTTTGATTAATTTATATGTTTAAAACATGTTTTAAACAAGTGTTTAAAATGTTGAGTACACCCACTACCTATAATATATTTTATTAGAATATGCTAATTTGTAATTGCAATAAAAATGCGGTTATGTATACGATTTATATCATAATATTCTTGTTAAAATAACATCAATTTTATTTTACATATTTTTTACGTTGTTTGCATGGTTGTAGAATTCGTCAGGTAAACGTTTGAGTTTTGTCTTAAACTTTTATTTTCAATTTTTCAATACCTATTATTACGTTAAAATACATTTTGGAACAAAAATTATTTTTAAATCATAAGTAACAACTT
>NW_021774185.1:0-1055 GCF_005508785.2 Acyrthosiphon pisum | reverse complement strand
CCCACACAGCAAATGGAATATATTAATATTTTAAACACCTTTAGTTTTTATGTTCTTTTAAATATTATATGTATAATATTTTAAACACTTTTATTTTTAATGTTCTTTTAAATATTATAGGTATCATATTTTAAACATGTTTAATTTTAATGTTCTTTTAAATATTATAGGTATCATATTTTAAACATGTTTAATTTTAATGTTCTTTTAAATATTATAGACGCCATATTTCCAATATACGTATGAATTTTATATCTTTTTAAACATTATGAAAGCGTCCGCAATAATTGCAGAAGGGCGCGATATAGTATACAAAGATAGGGAATGTAATTGAATTAAATACATATATGTATTTTTATGTACGTTAACGTACTATTTCCACTGGTACTATTTAGAAATAGAATATCGCGATTTCTCAAAAAAGTGTAAAATGGAAATAGTACGTTTTGGATTGTCACCCCTCAATATTGATAAAAAATATTTTTAACATTATTATTTATAACAATATGAAAACAGGATGTTATAGGTATATTTAATATATTAATATAATAAATAAATTATTAAAAATATTAAAATAAAATATACGGCCCGCGGGTGTCGGCGGTATACTATTCAGCAGTCAGCACGAGCACGAGCAGTCTGCGCGTTTAAGCCTCATCCATAATATATCGCAGTGAAGTGGTTATTGCATTTTATATAATATAGAGTAATTAAAATATTGGGTTATTATATTGTCCACTAGCTTTTGTTTGTTATTAGAAACGATAGTTTGGGCGTGAGGCATTGAAAGTATCAAGCGCAACGCGCACGTCTCTATATTATAATAACTGCCGATTGAAAGCTTATTAATTTTTAGGCCGGCCAGGAGTGGTGGTGTGCAGCTGAGTAGTCTGTACATAGAGTAATATTACTTTAACCATAGAATAGAGTAATATTACTGTAACCATAGATAAGTAATAAAACGGGCTTAATAGAAGAAGTCACGGACTAAGATATAATATATAAATCTTAGTCTGTGGAAGACGTATAGGCCATGCAACCGCCAACCATAGATG
>NW_021774184.1:0-867 GCF_005508785.2 Acyrthosiphon pisum | reverse complement strand
CATCGATGCAGGCACCGACTCTTTCTGATAAATGTGTTTGTTGAAATAAAGTATAGGTATGCCAAGAATATTTACGTATACCTAATTGTATTTTTCAATATCACTGACATCGAAAGTCAACATTTTAATAAATTGGCTGATTTATAAAAATAACTTTGAACTGAATTCGAACCGTATTGCTCATAAAGATATGCTTCAATTTTTACTCAAAAGAGAAAGCAATTAGATGACGAACTACCTATGGCACATGGTTTCATTGCATATGACTGCATATGACCTAAAATCAATATAACATCATTCAATAGCCTTACTGTGGAACCAGTACTTAACATTTCATAAAATATATTTGGACATAGTAGGTCCCCTTCCGGTAACTACCATGGGTAACACTTATATTTTAACATCACAAGACGAGTCATCAAGGTACGGAGTAGCCATAGCTTTAGCCCCAACGGACGCAACCACGGTAGCTCACAAAATAATTATGACGATTAGGCGTTAGATTTACAGCGAGTAATACAAAAATGCATCAATCTGCTAGAGATAACCTAGTATTATATAAAACAAGAATTTGAAAAATATTCTTTGGTATTATTTATTTGAATTGAATAATACGGAATTTTTTTCGTTTTATTGAATAAAGCGGAAAACTGCTTAAACGGAATTTTTTGTTGGTCCCATGCGATTCCGCTTTAGACAGTTTTCACTGTAATATAACTTTGTGGTAGTTTTATTTAAATAATTTAATAATTTAGTAATGTACAATATGTTATTGCGTTTTGACGTTATGTACTGTGTGGCACGTAGCGTGTTAAAGTCGTTGAGACGTCCGTCCAATATCTATTCAGATATTAAAATTGTCTACTG
>NW_021774183.1:0-745 GCF_005508785.2 Acyrthosiphon pisum | reverse complement strand
CACAGATAATAATACCATAGGACATAGAATGTCAAATGATAATACAAACCACATGTTCGTACCTTAGGACTACAAAAACTTAACTATACGTTTTTTATTTATATATCTTTTAGAATTCTGAGTGGAAACGATGAATGTATTGATTTTTACAAATGATGTGTGTTTTTTTTTTATTTTTTTTTGTGTCTGTCTTCACAAAAACAAAAGAAAAATTAATGAAAAACGAGAATTTTTACACAAAATCTGTTTTCGAGAAATTCGATTTTGGTTTTTGGTGTAACTTTAAAAAAAATGACCGTGGATACATGAAATTTTAACTGAATGTTTACATTTCCATTTTCTATACACGATAAAATTTTTAAAATATTTTGACTCGTTTTGAGCTCTTTACGGACATTGTCAGTTTTCATGTTTTTTTAGTTTTTTTTCTAAAAATATCAATAAAATTTTATTTGTTTATCAAAAAAGCTTGAAAATTTAATAGAAAGCTCCAAGTATATTGTTTCAAAGGAGATGAAAAATACTAAAAATCATCAGTCACAGTTTTTTTTTATAAGCATTTAAAATTCAAAAATTGACAAAATATGGAAAAATCACGAAAATTAGCAAATTATTTTGAGTCAAGAATTCGTAAAAATTTTTCTTTTTAAATCTAAGATTTTAAAATGTAATACAAGATTCCTTATAAGATTATCTACCTTTATCAAACAAAAAATATCTATAAGAAAGTCAAATTAAATTTTTA
>NW_021774182.1:0-947 GCF_005508785.2 Acyrthosiphon pisum | reverse complement strand
CCATGGGGGCTTTGTCCCCCACACCCCCCGGGTAACTTTGATACCCATATATTTTATTCACCAGAGTACCATGATAAATAAATTTTTTTTCATAAAATGGGGTTACTTTGATATCACATTAAGAAATATAGGTATCAATTGCCCGTTCTGTTACTTTGATAGCATATTAAAAAATATTGATATCTCAAAAGATAATTTCAGAATTTTAAAAATTAAATTGTTAAAATATTGAACTAGTTGTAACTAATATTTAATTTTGAGAGTTTTATCGTTAACACTACAGAAGTTATCCATATAATAAAAAATGAAATTGTCATAAAACAGTAAAAAATTATCAAAGTTACCCCATTTTACTGTACTACTTTTATTTTTAAACTATGAGAACTTTTTTCGTATTTGTGATATCGAAAAATTAAAAACAATGTTGCACATTCTATGTTCTCTTCTCCCTAGTAGGAACATTTGGTTGCATAACATGAACTATAAGTTTAGCCATACTGGTTCTTATCCACGCAAAACCATTTTTACTATGTTTTACATTTGTAAAACGGAGACCACACAAGCGTGTGTAGCATCCTCTTAATAATATTTGTCATTCCGAATTTATTCAATTCAGCGTAGCCCGCAGATTAAATAAATATATTAGTAAAAATCAAGTAATAACCAAAGTTATAAATAGAAGATTTCGTACCCAACCGTAATCCTTAAGATAGTATAATTTTCTATAATAATATCATTGCTGCATATTGACAAAAGCTGAAACACTGAAATGTGCATTCACACAATACTGTTTTAATCGTGAATTCGTGAACAGTTATCATTAATTGGCATGGAAAAAAAAAATTCCGAACCAATAAACCACAATAATTTAAAAATGATTAGTGAAATACTGAAATGAATTGGGGGTGCTAGTTTGAAACGTGGGGGTGCTAAGCACCCCCAAGCAC
>NW_021774181.1:0-1042 GCF_005508785.2 Acyrthosiphon pisum | reverse complement strand
GGATCAGCTATTTTTGATAAAAAATATATTTATCATTATTACCGCTAGAAAAATTTCAATACGTTTTCATTAACCATTTTTTATATTTACTTTCCGATCACATTAAACGATAAAATTTGAATAAAAAATTATACATATCAACGTTCGGAGGCAAAATAAACAACCAATCACGGGCGAAGCTGTGACGGGTCGGCTAGTTAATACATAATACAATACGATTATTTCGAATTAAAAATTAAAAATACCATATATTATGTACAAAACAAAAATATTTCTATGAAAAATAATTATTTGATTACAACAAAATCCCATTTAAATAAAATATTCAACTATTTGAAATACAGGACTTTTTCTTAGAACCGATAAGAACCTAAAAGAACCGGAAAACGTATTATTCATTAAAATGAGGTTCCGGTTCTAATTCT
Source organism: Acyrthosiphon pisum (assembly GCF_005508785.2). Taxonomy (NCBI): domain Eukaryota; kingdom Metazoa; phylum Arthropoda; class Insecta; order Hemiptera; family Aphididae; genus Acyrthosiphon; species Acyrthosiphon pisum. Next base: position 617 of record NW_021774181.1, on the reverse strand, counting down.
GGTTCTAAGCATTGTAAAAAATGGATTCCGGTTACGGTTCTGGTTCTTAGATTTTCTCTAAAAACCGGTTCCAGTCCCTGATTGCATCATTCAATTTTAAGCCGTGCCCCTGGGCACTTGAAGTTGAGTAGTTTTGTCATTTTTTACTAAAATCCTATATATTGTGCTATAACTTTTTTTTTCAACCAAAAAATAATTAAACAATAAATATCTTGTCGGAAATTAAATGAGGATCTCAAAAATGTCATTTTATACATTATTACATTGTTTATTACTGAGATAATTACAATTTTAAGTAAAAAATATGAAAAAGCTCATAAAATCTGACTAAATGGTATTTTCGTTTTTTTATTTATACCAGTCAAACGGTTCAAAATACAATAAAATTACATATGTACAAAATTATTTAAAATTAAACTTTCTAATAAAAATATTGTGGCGATACAGTGCACATATCACCACTTTGCTCTCACTCCACTCGTTACCATCCGCTGCGCGGTATCAATTATTTTGTATTCGTGATTTATTTTATTTATACACTTCCGTGATTTTATATTTATATTCTTTTGTAACTCGATCTCGCGTCTCCCATTGGCGACGCCATGCCACTTCGTTCC
>NW_021774180.1:0-1036 GCF_005508785.2 Acyrthosiphon pisum | reverse complement strand
GAAATTTTTTTTTTTTTTGGTTTATAAGTTTATTCAATTTGTTACAAAAAAGAGACAATAAGAACAAGTAATGGTAAATATTGGTTAAAAAAAAAAAAAGAAAAAAAAAAGGCAGATTAAACATGGTGTAGAAGCCTCCCAGAGGAGGTGCAACGACTATCTAATTTAAATATCTATTCAAATATCAATATAGAACATGTTTAAGCCTATAATATAATCAGTTTATTTTAAAAATAAAGAATTGATATGGTTAATATTACTTTCTACTTCTTAGGTTTGCCTAAAGCGATGGCAACTAAAAAAAGGGGCATTACCATTTCTTCATCCTTTAGAAAAAATGGAAAGTGATAAAGTAGAGGTTTGTTAATTTCAAATTTGTAATGTAATAACTAATAGTAGTACCTATGTTGTATTATTTAATTTAGCTAATTTATTTATTTTATTTAGTATAACTTTTAACTATTAAATATTTATAATTAATCATTAATATTATTTACTGCATTTATTGTCTTTTGTTCTAATATGTTTTAAATTTTTTTGTGTGGTATTAGCCATATTACCTATTTAATAATTACTAATTATTACTAATTACAATCTTTTTTTTCCTTTTGAATATTTCGTGACGACAAATAGTTCCTAAGTTAATCACCTAGATGGTGCTAGTAGGCAGTCCATAACATATCGCGGTTTCGTAGCCGTTTTCTGCCTGTGCAAAGCATAGGCCGTTGGGTAACCAGTATATCTTTAATCGTGGTTCATACCGCAAGAACCATGATTGTACATAATTTATATCGTATTGGAATTTGGAATATTTGTAAATTGTAAACACACCAAACTCATACATTTTATTTTTGAAATAACATAATAGTTATGTACCTATATAGACTGCGTATTATTTACTATAGTTCAAAAATTGTTGAGTAATAAATCTTACTATCTTAGTTGATCTTCATTTTACAAACCGATCGTCGACTGACATAAATTTTAAGGTAAATTGTTAGAAATTATACCTATTTATTTAAGAATTAATCTTATA
>NW_021774179.1:0-740 GCF_005508785.2 Acyrthosiphon pisum | reverse complement strand
TTGACTTGTTTTGAGCTGTTTGCGGAAAATTTCAAAATTCAATTTTTAAAATTTTAGATTCTGAGTGGAACGATGAATGTATTGATTTTACAATGATGTGTGTTTTTTTTTTTTTTTAAATTTTTAAATTTTTTAAATTTTTAAATTTTTTTTTGTGTCTGTGTACACGATAAGTAGTCGAAATAATGCTTCGATTTTCAACTTCAGTATCTTGTTCGATTGGAAAGTGAATATCGTTGGTGCATTGAGGAGGTCAAAATTTAAGATTCCCAGTAATTTTCAAAAGCGCCGAGAAAAACCAAAGAAAAATTAAGGAAAAACGGGAATTTTTACGCAAAATCGATTTTTCACAAAATTGAATTTGGTTTTTGGTGTAACTTTAAATGACCGTAGATACATGAAATTTTGACTGAATGTTTATATTAGCATTTTCTATACACCATAACATTTTCAAAATTTTGACTTATTTTGAGCTCTTTACGGACATTGTCAGTTTTCATTTTTTTTTTAGTTTTTTTTCTAAAAATATCAATAAAATTTTATTTGTTGATTAAAAAAGCTTGAAAATTTAATAAAAGGCTCCTAGTATATTGTTTCAAAAGCAGATGAAAAATATTTAAAATCCTTAGTCACAGTTTTTTTTTATAAGCATTTAAAGTTCAAAAATTGGCAAAATATGGAAAAATCACGAAAATTAGCAAATTATTTTGAGTTAAGAATTCGTAAAAATTTTTTTTTTT
>NW_021774178.1:3919-5636 GCF_005508785.2 Acyrthosiphon pisum | reverse complement strand
TTAATATATAGCCAAAATTTATTATAATATAATATACCTATAATTTATGAGATACAAAATGTGCTATAAACAATTATTAAATATACTCAGACTCAAGGAATCTACTGGAAAAATTTTAGTAATTTAGTATTTATAATATTACCTATGAGCTATCCAAAATTCAAAAGCTTATATTTGTAATACCTTTTTTCCTTTTTATAAGCATTTATTACTTGGTTGTACCTATATAATACTATTATATTATATTAACAGAGATCCTGGGGATACCAAAATATATTATGCTAAATGCTTGATAGATTTATATGGTCATCATATAACAGTGCTTCTCAAGCTGGAGGCATGGCTATATACTGGCATGGCTATTTTATTTAAACTATTTTCTTTAGGCTTTAAGAAAAAAATATACTAAAAACATTAATTTACTATAATTTTAATAATTTATCTGTGTGAAATAGTAGGTATATGTAATTTTTGTATATAATTAAGAAAAAATAATTTATGATTTGATTAAGGGGCCTTGACAGTTTTACATTAAATTTAGGGGATCACACGACAAAAAAAAAATGAGAAGCACTGTCCTAGATAAAACTGTAGTATATCTAAATATATATAATATGTATTATATACATATTCAAAAATTAAATTAGGTTGCAAATATCCCAAGAAGTGACTAAATTATACATCATAATATTTTATAATTGATGTCTACTTGATAAAAAATATTTAAAACAAAAATACAAATGTAAATTAAAATTATTAGATGCTAACTCCAAAAAAAATAAATTTTAATTCATAGTTTTAAAGCATTTTGCATTTAACAGTATGAAAAATTAGGCCTTCATAGGACAGGAAGCGCGCTCTGGTGTCTATAGGAACTGTGGTAAAAATTTCAATCAAGAGTTTATACGTATAGGGGTTCAGAGTGACGACACCTTATCAATACACCTTGATATTATTATTGACTAGAAACTTTCTTTCCTTCCTTCACTTATACAGTTATACAGGGTTTTTTTTAGTGTGCAGTGAGACACATTTTGTGCAGTGAGAAAAGTAATTCTGCAGTGAAAATTGTTACTTTGTGCAGTGCAAAAAAAGAATTTCAGGAAGATATATTTTATTGTTGTATATTATAACACAATAAAGTTTAAACCCAATAAGGTTGAAGTATGGCTTTTGGGTCTGGAAAAAAAATCCGGAAAAAATGACTAAGTCCATATCACTACCGTACACCATCACTACATCAATACTCCGCAGTGTTACCTCAACAATAATATTTTATACTATTTTTTTCACTCGTTCATTTCCTAAGTCCAAAATATCGCCGATCAAATTATAATACCTATATCAAATTTCTAAAATGTGAAAGAAGGCCCTCAATATTTCAAAATATCGTGAGTATGGCTTTTGGGTCTGCGAAAATATTTCAAAATATCGAAAAACGTCCAAGACGTTTTCTATTCGTATACCGTAGTAGAAAAATAGTCCGTGGTCGGATTTTATTATTTTCGATTTTCCGACTCATTTTCACCGGAGAGTATGGCTTTTGGGTCTAGGAAAATATTTCAAAATATCGAAAAACGTCCAAGACGTTTTCTATTCGTATACCGTAGTAGAAAAATAGTCCGTGGTCGGATTTTATTATTTTCGATTTTCCGACCCATTTTCACTGGAGAGTATGGCTTTTGGGTCTGGGAAAATATTTCAAAATATCGAAAAA
>NW_021774178.1:0-1538 GCF_005508785.2 Acyrthosiphon pisum | reverse complement strand
AAGTATTCGTGAAAAAGTGGACTTATTTTTTTAAATTTGAATTTGGTACCAGCCCCTACTTTTCTAAGTGGTCCATTTACGTAGGTTGCGTCAAAATAATTTAAAAGATCTTCTGCTTCAGGAGAAACAATTGTTTTAAGGTACGCCATTCTTCGAAAACATGTTCAAGAGGAAGAAATGCAAGGCCCGTCCAACATTGCACAAAAATGACTAAATTCGTCGTTATTTTTATACATTTTGACTAAACCTAAATCTTGGATTTTTCTGTAAGAACTTTGGCACAAATGATAAAAACAGCCTCTTATAGTCAAATTTGAATCAAAAATTGTTTGAGCGGCAGAAATTAGAGCTTTTTCAAAATCAACATTTAAGTGGGTTGGATCGGGAAATAATTCGTTCTGGTGGTTCTGGTCTGGTGCGGAAACAGGGTATGCACTGGCGGAGACGTTTGCGAATGGCACCTCGGGCCGCTATCATCCAAAACTTTTGGTACAAAATATTTTGGGTGGTTTGCGCCCCAGGATGACAATGCAGGCGGTGAATGTAATCAATGAGTAGGACAGTTAATGGAGATTGTTTTGGTAACAGGATGGGATGCTTTGTCTCATATGGAAGGTCGGAGGACCGGAGGCAACCGCCCACCCTGAGAAGACCCTCTGCCGAATCTAGATATGTTCCAAGTAATCTCAGTTTATTGGTACAAGGCTCTCCTGCTGTGAGACGTCTCAAATCTTCTTCGAAATGTACCTTTTGGACCCATCGTATCAGGGCGTGCAATGCTTCTTCCTTTTCCTTTGCTCCTGGTGGTTTGGAATGATCAAAGGAGATGAGTCGGTGTGACAGATTTCTTCGGAATCGTAACCAGTAGGCGGTGAGACGTAGAACTTTCGGAAGTTCTGCTGATGCATACAATAGTTGACATTCCTCTACGGGCTTAGTGATTAAAAGAGCAAGTTGTTTCTCCTCGGCTTGATGTTCCATCTTATCCAGGCACGTGATAGGTGTCACCGGAGGCCAGGTATTTGTTGGTTGGGTGAGAAATACTGAGCCGCCCCACCAAATCTGATGGTCCACTAGCTCTTTTGGGGTTACACCTCGGGACGCACAGTCTGCAGGGTTGTGCGCTGTAGGTACGTGTCTCCAAAACTTCGGGGACGTCATGTGCTGAATTTTGGCAACTCGATTTGCCACAAACGTCTTGAGTTTTGCTGTAGGTGTCTAAATCCAAGCCAAAACTACGGTTGAATCGGACCATGCAGTCGTGGCTTCAATCGGAATGGCATTTAGGTTGGTACTGATATGTTCCAGACAGCGAGCAAGTAATAACGCCCCACATAATTCGAGTCGTGGAATTGAAAGCCTTTTTTCCGGAGCCACCTTAGACTTTCCCATTAACAGTTGGCAGTGACTGATGCCATTTGGTTCTCGCGCTAAAAGATATACCGCGGCGGCGTAAGCGTTTTCTGAGCTATCGCAAAATCCATGGATTTCATACGTAGCTCCAGGTGTAGTTGCTTGACGTCGTATTCGAATAGATC
>NW_021774177.1:0-1563 GCF_005508785.2 Acyrthosiphon pisum | reverse complement strand
AAAGGTTTACACTTTTCTATACGAAGGTATATTACTTATTGTTGTTCTTGTATTTTTCTTTTATTATTATTTACTTGAAATTCCAATCAAACATCAAAAATATTTACATAGGTAATTACCAGGTACTGATAATAAGAGATGTACCTCAGTACCCCTCATATAAGTATGGTATTGACATATTATTTCAATCACGCTAAGTTGACGAATTAATAACAATCACATTATAGAGATGGATTTTATAATTTAATTAACAATCCGTCAACACTCCAATTACTGAGCATAATAAACCGAATTAATTGCTTTGAAACACAGGTGACTATTATGGTCGATGGTGTACACGTATGAAGATTTAACGACGTTTTTGTTATTTCCGTATGATCGGCCATATATAGTGCAATTAAAATATTTATGACTCAGTTCTTGTATGGGAATTGGTGGTGGTGATAAACGCGTTTAACGACGAAGCTTTCGTTATCGTAAGTGACGTCGGTGCGTTCAATTTGCGAGAGAGTGAACGTTACAAACAGCATCAAATCAAATATTTGTACGAAATAATAATAATATCTTATTATACATTAAATCAAATAAAATTCCCTAGTCGAGTCGTTTTTACGTCTTTTTATATACATTTTGTGAATTCGTGCCCTCAAACTTTAAGACCTACTCCTCACTGTCTCGTTTAGTATTATTACAATATACAAGCCCAACTACGTTATGAAGGCCATGTTTTATTAAATTACTCGTATGATTGTAATTTGAATTTGACGTGTACTGAATGAGTGTGATATAGTGGTAGGGCCCTATTTAGGAATTCGCCGCTCAGGGGCATCAAAATATCCATCCAATTATAAATAATTAATAATATATTAGTTTTCAAAAACAATTTTTATGTTAAAATTTACTTAGGTTGAAAATGTTTAAATTCTTCTTGGATTTATTGTGACTAAGAAAATTCTTTAATTATATATATCATCATTATTTATGGTGGTGGTTAAATCACTTTGCTGAATAGTAGTAATGACTACTATTTTATATTTTATTTTTTTTTTAGATTTTCTAAAATATAAAAATAACATATTAATTGTAGGAATAGTAAGTGAATCGTTAGGTTAGGCTAATAAAAAATTAAATATTAAAATTAGCCAGCCCTTCAAAATCAGCTGCCCGGAGATACATCCCCCTTTCTCTAAATGTATAGTACAGCTATAGTAAATATATAGCACGTTATTTATTTCGTTGAATCCGATAGAAACTATAATATGAAAACTATACAAAACGAACTGCGATTTCATTTTGAACTCGGTATATCTAAACTCGTGTAGTTATGTACACACACATATTATATATATAGAATAAGGTGTAAATAATATTATAATGGTGTGTAGTTGATTTTTCACGAAATATTTCCCATCTTCCGATTGTATAAATATAGTGTAGTAGGGGTCGTAAGTCGGAGCTCGAGAGGGGCGGCGGCTATGTCGTCGCATATAGTGATATTTATTAACGATATAATATTATATGCGTATATATGCGTGATAATAATAATTACAGAAAGTCTGCAGC
>NW_021774176.1:0-964 GCF_005508785.2 Acyrthosiphon pisum | reverse complement strand
TGTGTAAATGTATTTTTTAGATTTTTTGGTAACAGAATTAATTACTTACGTGGAATCTTGTTTTAAATTTTCAATTCTTAGATACAAAAATTGAACATTTCATAAATTTTTAACTACAAAATAATTTTTCAAATTAAAATTTGATAAATTTTGTCAAAATTTGATCTTTAAATGCTGATAAAAAAAATTGTGCCTATGTATTTTTAATATTTTTCAACTGATATTGTAACAATATATCAGGAGCTTTGTATTAAATTTATACACTTTTTGGCCCAACAGATAAAACTTTATTGATATTTATAGAAAAAAAAAAACTAAAAAAATTGAAAACTGAAAATGTCCGTAAACAGCTCAAAAAGAGTCAAAATATTTTCAAAATTGTATGGTGTATAGGAAATGCTAATATAAACATTCAGTAAAATTTTCATGTATCTGCAGTTATTCGTTTTCGAATTACAACAAAATAAGGAAATCGCTACATGAGAAATCGAGTGAATATCCAATGTTGTAAAAATTTGAATTTCAAACGATCATAAAAATTTAATTTGACTTTCTTATAGATATTTTTTGTTTGATAAAGGTAGATAATCTTATAAGGAATCTTGTATTACATTTTCATATCCTAGATTTAAAAAGAAAAATTTTTATGAATTACTAACTTGAAATAATTTGCAAATTTTCGTGATTTTTCCATATTTTGTCATTTTTTGAACTTTAAATGCTTATAAAAAAAACTGTGACTAACGATTTTTAATATTTTTCATCTGCCTTTGAAACAATATACTAGGAGCCTTCTATTAAATTTTCAAGCTTTTTTATCCAACAAATAAAATTTTATTGATATTTTTAAAAAAAAACTAAAAAAAAATGGAATGAAAATGTCCATAAGAACTCAAAATACATCAAAATATTTTGAAAATGTTATGGTATATAGAAATGCTAATATAACATTCAGTCGAAATTT
>NW_021774175.1:0-696 GCF_005508785.2 Acyrthosiphon pisum | reverse complement strand
AAATTATATCGGGTATCTATATTCATCCCGTTTATTGACCATTTCATTTCGCAGTTAGAAATTAGATTTACCAAACACAAAAATACACTATCAATTATTCAGAACTTTATACCAAACAAATTAATAAAATTATCCGAAAATGAAATTGAGACAAGTACGGAAGTGATGTCAAAACAGTGGCCAGTTGTAATAAGCTCATGTGACAATATTGTGAACAAAGAAGTTCTATTGTGGAAACAAAGATGGATAGCCGCTGCAGAAGATAAACTCCCTTGTACTTTTATAGATGCCATAAATTGTTGTGATGAGTTACTGTTTCCTAAAGTATACCAATATTTAAAAATTGGCGCTACGTTGCCTGTCACAGTTGCTAGCGTAGAACGGAGCTTTTCAACGTTAAAACGTTTGAAATCATACTTGAGGAATTCCACGGGGGAAAATCGTCTAAATGGATTGGCTCATTTAAGTATTCACAGAGAAATACCAATAAAAAGTAGTGAAGTGGTCGATATTTTTTCAGAAAAAAATAGAAAATTAATGTTCTAAAATTATTATGTATCTAAATAATTTTTTTTTATTATTATTATTATATAATTTAACATTTTTTTTTTTTTTATACATATGGTTAAGTATCACGAATAAAAATTAGTAATCTATTAAAATGTACGATATGTTTTGTTATTTTCAGGTGTCACG
>NW_021774174.1:0-1331 GCF_005508785.2 Acyrthosiphon pisum | reverse complement strand
TATGACAAATATGTATTATGACTATGTATATACATTGTAATAATATCTACTTAGATCTATTTAATCGAATATTTTAACGATAATAATGATTTTAAATTATTACAGTGTTTATTTACGAAATAATTGAAAACTTTATGGTAATTCAAAAACCGTGTTTTTTATTGATTTCTTTATGTTATTAATTTATTCCTTGTGAAGTATATGTAGCTAACATATATTGTATTATTGTGTTCTACATTAATTAAAAATGGAGGTTTTAGTTTTCACATAATAAATAAACAATTAGGTATATTCTACAATTTTATTTACGAATATTTACAAAGTACAAAAACATAAAATGCTTACGAAATACGAATGATATTATACCTATTTTAGACTAAAGTGGTACTCATAATATTGAACTTGGATTAAAACAATCAAAGTAAACCTGTGTACAAATCAAAGTTCTGAAAGTACGAAAAAAAAAAAAATTAAATATAAGTTTATTTAATAAAATATGGATATTTTTACAATTTCCATCTACCAAAATATATAGATCTAAATGTGATTCAGGTAATTATTACATTTATATAAGTTAGTTATGACTTATGGTACAAAAGGGTTTTTTTGCATATATAGATCATATTACTAGAATAAAATATATTATATTAGATACGTACCTATATTATATTTATATACATTTTTATATTTTAGATTCTGAGTCGAACGATGAATGTATTGATTTTACAATGATGTGTGTTTTTTTATTTTTTATTTTTTTTGTGTCTGTGTACACGATAAGTAGTCGAAATAATGCTACGATTTTAAACTTCAGTATCTTGTTCGATCAGAAAGTGAATATCGTTGGTGAATTGGGGAGGTCAAAATTTAAATTTCCCAGTAGTTTTCAAAAGCGCCGGGAAAAACAAAAGAAAAATTAAGGAAAAACGGGAATTTTTACGCAAAATCGATTTTTCACAAAATTGAATTTGTTTTTGGTGTAACTTTAAAAAAAATGATCGTAGATACATGAAATTTTGACTGAATGTTTATCTAGCATTTTCTATACACCATAACATTTTCAAAATATTTTGATTTATTTTGAGCTCTTTACGGACATTTTCATTTTCCATTTTTTTTTAGTTTTTTTTCTAAAAATATCAATAAAATTTTATTTGTTGGATAAAAAAGCTTGAAAATTTAATAGAAGGCTCCTAGTATATTGTTTCAAAGGCAGATGAAAAATATTAAAAATCGTTAATCACAGTTTTTTTTTATAAGCATTTAAAGTTCAAAAAATGACAAAATATGGAAAAATCACGAAAATTTGCAAATTATTTTGAGTTAGAAAT
>NW_021774173.1:0-1147 GCF_005508785.2 Acyrthosiphon pisum | reverse complement strand
GATGTATATCGCGTATAAGTACTAATAGATATTATGATATGATTAATTTGGAATTATTATATGTACCTATTATAGATCAATTTTTTAAAATACTATAGACTATAATATAATATTATGTCTTATACCTAGACTGACATACCGTCTCCGCTCAGAATCGTTTTTCTTATACAATGATATTATATCATTGAATTCAAATTTAATACCATCCATTATACAGTGACCCACTTGTAACCTACTGTACAGCAGAGCGACATCCACTTACCCACCTTTTTTTTTGTTGATAAAGATAGATACTATAAAGATAGACTATTGATTTTAAATTTTTTTCATCTGCCTTTGAAACAATATACTAGGAGCCTTCTATTAAATTTTCAAGCTTTTTTATCCAACAAATAAAATTGTATTGATATTTTTAGAAAAAAAACTAAAAAATGGAAAATGAAAAATGAAAATGTCCGTAAAGAACTCAAAATAAATCAAAATATTTTGAAAATGTTATGGTGTATAGAAGATGCTAAGATAAACATTCAGTCAAAATTTCATGTATTTACGGTAATTTTTTTTAAAGTTACACCAAAAACCAAATTCAATTTTGTGAAAAATCGATTTTGCGTAAAAATTTCCGTTTTTCATTAATTTTTCTTTTGTTTTTCCCGGCGCTTTTGAAAACTACTGGGAAATTTAAATTTTGACCTCCCAATGCACCAACGATATTCACTTTCTGATCGAACAAGATACTGAAGTTGAAAATCGTAGCATTATTTCGACTACTTATCGTGTACACAGACACAAGAAAAATAAAAAATAAAAAAAATAAAAAAAAACACATCATTGTAAAATCAATACATTTATCGTTCCACTCAAAATCTAAAACTCACATTATCGTAAAACCAATAAATTCATCGCTCCGCTCAGAATTTAAAAGAGTTAAAATTGTTTGAACATTTTACGATGCATAGAAAATGGTAATTTTAACATTTGGTTTAAAATTTCAAGTGTTTACAGTAATTCGTTTTTGAATTACAATAAAATATCAAACATCAATGAATGAAAATCAAACCTTGTAATAATTTTAAATTTAAACGCTCATAAAAAATTAATGTTACTTTGCATTTTTTTTTTTTTTTTTTTTGATTAAGTAGAAAGG
>NW_021774172.1:0-1085 GCF_005508785.2 Acyrthosiphon pisum | reverse complement strand
CAATATTATGTGTTTGACCACGAATAGTCCTAAAATTACACTAAATATTTAATATAGATATGTGGTGCTCGTTGGCAGTCGTTCCAAGTACTTGGTACAAAACAACCCATGTGTACTGCAGTATTAATATATTATAGTCCCAATATTCTGTGTACATAATAATCATATGCTGAAAATATTCATTTAAGAATCCTTTAGGCTACAGTCAAATAGAAATGTAATATTTATTCGTGGAGATGTATCCTAAATTAAAACTAGAAATTCGATGTACAGACACCATACATTTTAGTATAATGAATAATAATTATATTATATATAATAATATAATATATGAATATCATACAATTTTGATAACTGTAAAATACGACGCACTTCAATATTATAGTATTATATTCTACTGGTGTTAACAAATTTTCATTTTACATACCGAAATGTGGCGAGACCCCAATTCTCCATAGAATCTGTAGGAAAATCGGGTATGTTCGCCATGTCTTGTTTGTGCAGCGGGAATTTTCCATCGAAATAATCCTCGTGGTATTTCAGGGCCTTCGGTCCCAAGTTAATGGCAAATTCTGTTTTATTGGCTAAGTCCTTTTTGCATATAATACGGTACTTCACTTGGTCATTTTCACTATCTGCTTCTGTGTATACGAAATCTGACACCATGTATACTAGTAAATAAGTAGACATCGGTGGAGATTCTTCGAATTCGTCGACAACATAATCTGAATTCGAAGGGCTATAACATTGAATCACCAATTTCTATTTTATAATATCGTACAAAATTATTCAATTAAATATTATAATTTTACTTTTACGATGAACTGTTTATTCTTTCACTTTATTATTCTGTATCAATTATACTTACCAGTTTATTTGATTCATAAATTTCATATTACTTATCGAAGTCAATCCTTTTTTATGACTCAACCTTATCTTGAAGGTCGCTTTATACCCAGGCTCGTCCCAACAGGGAAAAGCTCTTCGTGCGCCCAATGGCTCGAAATATGTTATAGCTAACCATCTGCGAAAAATATTACGTTTTTACAGAATTAGAGTGTTATAACTTTAGCCCATTTCAGTTA
>NW_021774171.1:0-826 GCF_005508785.2 Acyrthosiphon pisum | reverse complement strand
AATATTATTTGTGGGTACTTGAAACTTCTAAAGTATACTATTATATATCTATGATAGTACACGGTTTGTTGTTGATGTATAACGCGTTACCGATGGATATTGTGATATGATTAATTTGGAATTTATTATTAATACCTATTATAGGTCAATTTTTTTTAATACTATAGATAAGTATACCTACCTATTGTTTTTCTTATACAGTGATATTATATCATTGAATTCAAATTTAATACTATCCATTCTGTAGTGACCCATTTGTAACCTACTGTACAGCAGAGCGACATCCACTTACCCACCTTTTTATATATGTAATGAAATTCTTAGAAACAAAAAATACATTTTGTGTAAAATAGTAAAAAACATTTGTACGATAAAAATAGTTTTAAAAAAGGTTGTTTTGTTCAGTAATAAATGTTTAATTGGCTTCAATATTACATAGTAATATGTTACCCTAATTTTTTTTTTTGAACAAGATCGAGAAACTGAATAATATCCCTCTGTATTAATTCCAATACTATATTGTATACATAATATATAATAATATTATATTAATACACACAGGTTATGCATGTACATATAGTTCGAGATGGCCAAGTTTAATTTTGAAAACTCATCTAAATTCATCAGCCCCTTTTTTTATGTGATTTCACAATCTTGGGTGCTATTCTTAAGTCCACAACGGAGCCCATATTGTTTAGCACATGATCGTTTGGGTGTGCAAAAGCTGTCGTGAATGCGGGACTACACACTAATTTTAAATTACTTGGATTGTATATTAAACATACACCGCATGTACACACTTGAAATATTTTCGTCTGTATTGAGC
>NW_021774170.1:0-714 GCF_005508785.2 Acyrthosiphon pisum | reverse complement strand
TCATACAAAAAAAGACAGCCAAAAGACGACTCTTCTCAATCATTAATACAGAAACTTCCCTTTTTGAGGCAGGGTTAAGACCAATTATACGCACAAAATATGAATTGTTATTTGTACGCAACAATCACTCATTTAAGTAAAAATAGTTGGTTGAATATCTATATTAATCAATATAGATTTTTGTATTAGGGTCATTATGAAACGGCCTCATCCTAAATTTACAAACAATTTCGGGCTAGATCCCGACCTTTACATAGGGATCGGCGTCACTGAATATTAATATAAAATGTGGGGGATTTGGCCATGAACAAAATTAGTTATAGGTTATATTATTATAAGTGAAATATCACAATGAGTGTTAACTTGTAATTTAATTTTTCTCCAATTTTATATGCTAATTCTCCTTAATCTTATGTCTCTGTTTAGTAGCATTTCTATATCTGAACATTATATTATATGAAAACCAAATTAATCCTAAACAAAAATTAGATTGACTAATACTTCAAAACTAATTTTGTCAACTCTAAAAAAAAACCCAATAATATCTATTATATTATTAGTTTTATAATATGAAATATTTTTAATTTTATAATTATTAAAGGACAATTATTATAGTTTTTAATTTTTTTTCTGAAATTCTCATTAGGGTTGAAGACCCCAGTCTTAAAACGTATATGACAAGTGTGATATTCATATTCTAACAATTTCAAATCA
>NW_021774169.1:0-1399 GCF_005508785.2 Acyrthosiphon pisum | reverse complement strand
CATAAGTAACATCAAACCATCATATCATTATACACTTTAACTACCAGACTTTACTGAAATATATGTAGTATATGTAATATAAGTTCATTAATATTGTATTATATGGTATCTGCAGCAGTATTTGAATCCTCCATCAAATGTCTTATTACCAACATTACCTATACATTACCTCACCTAAAAACTGTAATATATTAGGTACTACATAGTATACTTGTAGCTTAGTTATATTCAAGTTTAAAAGAACCATTCCATATAATCCAACCCATGTAAAATAATAAAATGTATCAAATTTAATATTTATTAAATATTTTATTTCATATAATTCATAGACATGTACACATATATCAAACATTTGTTTGTGAGTGAAAGTAAAACAAAATATTAGTTTAAGGCAATCATTAAAAATCATAACACGTACGAGCTGTGCATATTTACCAACATTACCTATACATTACCTCACCTAAAAACTGTAATATATTAGGTACTACATAGTATACGTGTAGCTTAGATATATTCAAGTATAAAAGAACCATTCCATATCCAACCCATGTACAATAATAAAATGTATCAAATTTATTATTTATTAAATATTTTAATACTCTCATAATTAAACCTATATGTATATCAAATAGTATACAGTCATATAATTATACAATTTAATTGCCGGTCTTTAGAATATGTAGCAGTATTTTAACCTAACCAAATGTACCTACTATATGGTATGTTAAATATTTAATTGTTGACCACACAATCGTTCCTATGTCTAACGATTTAGATGCATTGCTCAATAAAGCATATTATTAAAGCAATAGCCGTGGATGACAATTAAATATTATTATTTATCAATTGTCAATTTATTGCTCATGATTAAACCTACCTATAGTATATATTAATAATAATATATTGTAATACACTCCATAAATCTACCTACATAAGTAACATCAAACATCATAATATCATTATACACTTTAACTACCAGACTTTACTGAAATATATGTAGTATATGTAATATTAGTTTATTAATATTGTATTATATGGTATCTGCAGCAGTATTTGAATCCTCCATCAAATGTATTATTACCAACATTACCTATACTTTACCTCACCTAAAAACTGTAATATATAATAAACTACATAGTATACGTGTAGCTTAGTTATATTCAAGTATAAAAGAACCATTCCATATAATCCAACCTATGTAAAATAATAAAATGTATCAAATTTATTATTTATTAAATATTTTATTTCATATAATTCTCTCATAATTAAACCTATATATCAAATAGTATACAGTCATATCATTATTAAAATTTAATTGCCAGTCTTTAGAATATGTAGCAGTATTTTAACCTAACCAAATGTGACTCACCTAAAAACAGTAATATAATATCCTCCATAA
>NW_021774168.1:0-901 GCF_005508785.2 Acyrthosiphon pisum | reverse complement strand
ACTTAAAGCCTTATAAAAGGAGCTATTTTTCTTAGAACATTTACGTGATAGTCGCTAAGGAAGGATATAATTGCATTTGATAAAATATTTCAAAATATGACCATTATAGTTGTCATCTTTAGTTATACTCATCATGACTATTATAAACACTACTGAATGGGATAGCTTCATCATAACCTGCCATCATAACTACTCCTCCAATAAAGGAGGCTGCAGTCGACAAAATAGATTTTAATTTTGAAAACAGACTATGATTGATTAACATGTTTACCAGGTCTGAATAGAGGCGATTTTTAATATTCCGAAAATAGTTAGTGTCATGATGAATAATATAATTTAAAAAGGTGGGTAAGTGGATTTCGCTCTGCTGTACAGTAGGTTACAAGTGGGTCACTGTATAATGGATGGTATTAAATTTGAATTCAATGATATAATATCATTGTATAAGAAAAACGATTCTGAGCGGAGACGGTATGTCAGTCTAGGTATAAGACATAATATTATATTAGGTACCTATAATAAATTCCAAATTAATCATATCATAATATTTATTAGGTACTTATAACGCGTTATACATCAAAAAAAAACCGTGGTACTATCATAGATATATAATAGTATACTTTAGAAGTTTCAAGTACCCACGAATAATATTATACAATCACAACAAAATAACTAAAATAGTTATCCTAGGTTTTTAATATGTAATTTCGTCCAAATTTGTACTTAAAATGACTATAAAAATAAACTGCGTAAATGTATTTTTTAGATTTTTTGGTAACAGAATTAATTACTTACGTGGAATCTTGTTTTAAATTTTCAATTCTTAGATACAAAAATTGAACATTTTATAAATTTTTAACTACAAAATAATTTTTCAAATTAAAATTTGATAAATTTTGTC
>NW_021774166.1:0-774 GCF_005508785.2 Acyrthosiphon pisum | reverse complement strand
ATTGTACCATATTAATATTATAGAGAGCGCACTAAGTTAGTTATGCAACCCCGAAAAGTGTAGATTCGGAGCAAGCGAAATCTCATTTCTTGGACACCTAGTCACCTCCGAAGGAATAGACAAGCAACCGGAGAAACTAGAGAGCATCATAAACTACCCCCCACCAACCAAACTGAGGGACCTACAGGAAGTTCCTGAGCGTTTGCAACTGGTACAGCCAGTTTGTCGACAACTACGCGGACACCACAGCACCCCTAACGAATAGACTCAAACAGGGGACCAAATGGTCGTGGACCGAAACCGAACAGGCTGCGTTTACCAAAATAAAACGCGCCCTGTACGATTCGCCAAAACTGTCGACGCCGGATTACGGAAAACCGTTTTGCCTACAGACCGATGCTAGCGAGATAGGAGCTGGTGCCGTCCTTTTCCAACGGGGTGACAGCCTGGACGAAAGGTGGATAATCGCCTACGCAAGCAAAAAGTTTAGTGATACGCAAACAAGGTACGCCGCGGTAGAACGCGAGTGCCTCGCGATAATCTGGGCAACCGACAAGTTTAGACCATACCTGGAGGCCCGCTGTTTTGGCCTATTCACCGACAATTCAGCACTCACATGGCTTCACCGAGCCAAAAATACAAATTCCAAGTTAACCAGGTGGGCACTACAGCTGGCTAACCTGGACTACAAAACCACGCATGTACCCGGCGTACAGAACGAGGCGCCGGACATGCTCTCCCGCAATCCAACCGCAGGGCCCCCGGTAGACGAGG
>NW_021774165.1:0-806 GCF_005508785.2 Acyrthosiphon pisum | reverse complement strand
AAATATTAAAAATACATAGGCACAATTTTTTTTGTAAGCATTAAAGATCAAATTTTGACAAAATTTATCAAATTTTAATTTGAAAAATTATTTTGTACTTAAAAATTTATAAAATGTTCAATTTTTGTATCTAAGAATTGAAAATTTAAAACAAGATTCCACGTAAGTAATTAATTCTGTTACCAAAAAATCTAAAAAATACATTTACACAGTTTATTTTTATAGTCATTTTAAGTACAAATTTGGACGAAATTACATATTAAAAACCTAGGATAACTATTTAAGTTATTTTGTTGTGATTGTATAATATTATTCGTGGGTACTTGAAACTTCTAAAGTATACTATTATATATCTATGATTTTACCACGGTTTTTTGTTGATGTATAACGCGTTATAACTTATAAGTACCTAATAGATATTATGATATGATTAATTTGGAATTTATTATAGGTACCTATTATAGGTCAATTTTTTTTTAATACCATAGATAAGTATATATATGTCTAATACATAGACTGATATACCGTCTCCGCTCAGAATCGTTTTTCTTATACAGTGATATTATATCATTGAATTCAAATTTAATACTGTCCATTATACAGTGACCCACTTCTAACCTACTGTACAGCAGAGCGACATCCACTTACCCACCTTTTTTTAGTTTTTTTTTCTATAAATATCAATAAAGTTTTATCTGTTAGGCCAAAAAGTGTATAAATTTAATACAAAGCTCCTGATATATTGTTACAATATCAGTTGAAAAATATTAAAAAAACATAGGCACAATTTTTTATTATAAGCATTT
>NW_021774164.1:0-791 GCF_005508785.2 Acyrthosiphon pisum | reverse complement strand
TACAATATTTTATTTTTATCAATAAAATTGTAAACTGAGCCGAACAATTCTTTATAGGATAATCTACCTTTATCAAAAAAAAAATGTCTATAAGAAACTCAAATTAAATTTTTATGAGCGTTTGAAATTCATATTTTTATAACATTTGGTATTTACTCGATTTCTTACGTAACGATTTTCTTATTTTGTTGTAATTAAAAAACGAATGACTGTAGAAACTTGAAAATTTCACTGAATGTTTATATTAGCATTTACTATATACGATAAAATTTTGAAAATTATTTGACTCTTTTTGAGCTGTTTACGGACATTGTAAGTTTTCAATTTTTTTAGTTTTTTTTCTATAAATATCAATAAAATTTTATCTGTTGGGCCAAAAAGTGTAAAAAATTAATACAGGGCTCCTGATACATTGTTACAATAGCAGTTGAAAAATATTACAAATACATAGGCACAATTTTTTTTTATAAGCATTTGAAGTTAAAATCTTAACAAAATTTACCAAATTTAAAATTGAATAATTATTTTGTAGTTAAAAATGTATAAAATGTTCAACTTTTATATCTAAGGATTGAAAATTTAAAACAAGATTCTACGTAAATATTTAATTCTGTTACCAAAAATTCTAAGAAATACATAAGCACAGTTTATTTTTATAGTAATTTTAAGTTCAAATTTAGACGAAATTACATATTAAAAAACCTGGAATAACTATTTTAGATATTTTGTTGTGATTGTATAATATTATTTGTGGGTACTTGAAACTTCTAAAGTATACTATTATATATCTA
>NW_021774163.1:0-618 GCF_005508785.2 Acyrthosiphon pisum | reverse complement strand
AAAATTTTTATGAAATTTCTAACTCGAAATAATTTGCAAATTTTCGTGATTTTTCCCATATTTTGTCATTTTTTGAACTTTAAATGTTTTATAAAAAAAAAACTGTGACTAACGATTTTTAATATTTTTCATCTACCTTTGAAACAATATACTAGGAGCCTTCTATTAAATTTTCAAGCTTTTTTATCCAACAAATAAATTTTTATTGATATTTTTAGAAAAAAAACTAAAAAAAAAATGGAAAATGAAAATGTCCGTAAAGAGCTCAAAATAAATCAAAATATTTTGAAAATGTTATGGTGTATAGAAAATGCTAAGATAAACATCCAGTCAAAATTCCATATATCTACGGTCATTTGTTTTAAAGTTACACCAAAAACCAAAATCGATTTTCTCGAAAACAGATTTTGCGTAAAAATTCCCGTTTTTCCTTAATTTTTCTTTTGTTTTTCACGGCGCTTTTGAAAACTATTGGAAAAATTTTACTTTTTACCTCCCAAAGTACCAACTAGATTCACTTTCCTATCAGAGAAGGTACTGTTGAAGAAAATCCAAGCACTTTTACTGTCCTAAAACGTGATGACAGACACAAAAAAAAAAAAAAAAATAAAAAAAAAA
>NW_021774162.1:0-799 GCF_005508785.2 Acyrthosiphon pisum | reverse complement strand
GGCGTAGTGATCTGATAACGTCGCAACGCTCACGCAAACCAATATTCGCGTTCGTTATTAGGAATAAACATCGTTATTAATGGTAAAATAAAACAGTGAAATATGTAAAATTATTTATGTATTTAAAAAACAACAGGTTTAGAAATAATCAAATACCGTACAATTTCCAAGCGACCTTGCAGCTTCAATTCGTGGCGGGAGTTCGCTATAGATATATCTAGTAGGTACTATATAGAAATCTGTGTATATCAGTGTTTACCAACCTTTTTACCACCACGGACCACTTGGACAATATTTTATAGGTCGCGGACCACCTCAATTTTACGAAAACTAGGAAGACTTTTTTTTTTATATAATATTATGTAATATAAATTTATAAATAAACGACGTAATATACACGCGCCGCGTCATGGTGATGATAACGATTGTCGGTTCATAATATTTCGACTGCCTCACTTTCACGAATTAGACGTTATATACAATAAGACTACTGAGTTACTGCCTTCTTCGTTGGAAGTCCAGAAAAAACCAGTTACAAATTTTGTATCACACCCCAAAGGAAAAATGAAATATTTTTAAATTTTGTAGGTATGGCTCGCGGGCCGTAGGTTGGGAACCACTGGTATATATAGTACCTACATAGACCACGGGGAAATATCTAATTTATCCGAACTTGAACTTCAAGTAACTATAAAAATAACTGTTTATACATTTTTTAGATGCTTTTAGTTACAGTATGAACTACTAACGTGGAACCTTATTTTAAATTTTTAATTCTTGCTTATTTTAATTTTTTTAA
>NW_021774161.1:0-2358 GCF_005508785.2 Acyrthosiphon pisum | reverse complement strand
AAATTAAGTTAATTTTCGTCCGAAGAATAATGCAAATTTTTGAATGTGTTTTTACTTTGATGTATCATTTTAAATTTCCCCAGTAATTTTCTTGGACGTAAAGAAAAACGGAACTTTTCTCCTTTACGGGACACCCCTTTTTTTTTAGGTTTTTTTGGCGGGGGACTTGGTCATTTTTTGGGTAAAAAAAATGTTGGTGAAATCAAAATTTGGCGCACGAAGTTATTCTCGAAGTTATAGCTAATTGAAGTTTTAACTTTATATATAATAACCCTTAAATACCTATAATGCTTGATTTCTCTCTACGCTCGCTCGGACATTAGAATCGAAAATATCCCCCTATTTGCTGTGTAAACCATCACGGGTGAACATAGGTTTTCAAAAATATTGTATTTAAAGTATACGTTTATTGCAAGCGTGGCCACTCGCTCGCTACGCTCGCTCGGACATTAAAATCGAAAATATCCCCCTATTTGCTGTGTAAACCACCACTAGGCCACAACTGGGCCCGCTTGGAGACGCGACATTTATAAGTTATTAAATGTTACGTATTATATACTAACTTTGAAGTGTCATAACTTCGAAACTAAGTCTGAGCCACAAATTCTGACTTCACCATCGTCTTCAGCGTACTTAACTACATAAGTATCAAAAAAAAAAAAATGCAAAAAAAAAGGTGTCCCGTAAAGTAGAAATATACCAGAAAAACTATCTAACAAACCATATTATGTGTCTGGAATTTTTATTTTTGCAAATTAGCAAATTTTAACTTAACACTAAGTTAAGTTACTTTTTTTTTTAATTTAACTTTTAACTTAACGAGTTAACGAAAAAAAATACGAGTAACTTTTAACTTAACTTACTTAATTATTTTAAAACAACTTAACTTAACGAGTTAAAAAAAATCGTTAACTTGCCCAGCCTTGTATATTGGTAAATACCTTCTAAAACAACATACTAATAAGCGAATTCCAATTTCACCGGAAGAAAGATTGACCGTGACGTTAAGGTATGTGCAATTTAAACATTTAATTTGTTAGTATTATAAATACCAATAAACTGGTTCAATATGCATCTAAAAAGACTTAACAAATAGTTTAGAAATATTTAATAAAATTTGAACTTGACAAAAGGATTACCATAAATCATAATCAATATGTAGACTATTAGTGTCTTAAATTATTATCAGTATTTGATATCTATTATTTTTTTTAAAGTTAATAGGTAAATGAAAATATGAAAATATAATAATATAAATAATAATTTTAGATTCTGAGCGATCAACGATGAATGTATTGATTTTACAGTGATGTGTGTTTTTTTATTTTTTATTATTGTGTCTATCATCACTGTTATGGGCAGTAAAACTGCTTAAATATTTGAGAGGTCAAAATTTAAAATTTTACAAATTTCACTGCTTGTTTATATTAGCGTTAAATATTTTCACTCATTTTGAGCTGTTAGCGGATAATTTAAAATTTTAATTTTTTAGTTTTTTTCTATAAATATCAATATTGTTACAATAGCAGATGATATATTTTTTTAAATATGTAGGTATGATTTTTTATATTATTTTTTTATATCATTTAAATATTCGAATTTGTTCAACATTTGTCAAATTGTAAATTTACAAATTATTTAGTAGTTAAAATTTATAAAATGTAATATAGCTAAGGATTGACATTTTAGATCAAGCCGATCAAGGTTTCAGATATGTAGGTAGTTCATAGTGTCACAAAAAATCTAAAGAATTAATGAAGTTAGATGTTTAAACAAAGAATCTATGTAGGTAGTTCTATTAATTAATAATTAATATTTAGCATTAATATAAATAAATTAAAGATAACAAACTTTGGATTAGAAAATACTATTTTTTAAAGATTATTATTTTAATTAATACATAATAATATGTGTTTATTTAGATATTTGGCTACTGGTTCTAACTTTTCCACTTTACACTTAGAATTTATAATTGGAATATCCAAAATATCAACTATCGTAGGTACGTGAATATTGTGAGGTTATTTGGAACATATTACAACCGATTGAAATGGCCGAACCAACTACTGACGATTGGTTAGACATTGCAGCCGGGTGTTTAGAAAAAACAAAAATTCAATTTCCAAATTGCGCTGGCGCCGTAGACGGCAAACATATACGTTTGGAATGTCCCAAAGACAGCGGGATATTCCATTATAATTAAAAATAATATTTTTCACACATTCTGATGGCAATTTGTGATTCTAATTACTGTTTTAGAATTACAGATGTGGGTTCCTACGGTAAGGAAAGTGACTGTAATTTCTTCAAACAATCAGTCTTTGGTAAAAACTATACGGCTATAATTTAAATTTGCCA
>NW_021774160.1:0-935 GCF_005508785.2 Acyrthosiphon pisum | reverse complement strand
TGGTCCTTAGTCCATTTTAGATTCTGAGTGGAACGATGAATGTATTGATTTTACAATGATGTATGTTTTTTATTTTTATTTATTTATTTTTTTTTGTGTCCGTCATCACTAGGGACCGGATTTATATGCAAATGCATATATGTATTGGAATAAGCTTTTTGAAATCTGATGAAAATTGTCCCCGATTTAAATCACTCTTATTAAAATAACACCAATTTTATTTTGCATATTTTACATATTTCAACGTTTTTACCTATTAAATACATATTGAATGCATATTTGTAGTTTTAAAGTGCATATTATTATTTATAACACATATATTCGTTTTTCGTCTTATTTTCACGTTCACAGACACATAATATCGATAAAATTGACACAGGTCGTTACTTCCGAAGATAAGATTACATACATCATATAGTCATATGTAACATAATATATATATATAGTTGCTATATCGTTGCTCATATAATAGAATTCTAGTGTTAGACGGCCAGTTTTCGATGTCAGTCCGGTTCTTGCGTTTGATGATAATTTTAATTCGGAACTTTAAAATCCCTAAAGTAAAAACTCCAATTAGGAGTCGTTTACAGACATACGTAAACGATCATAAAGATATTTTTAAAACCGATGGTTCAATTTTGTATTGCAATATTTGTGAAATTCCAGTTAACGCGACTAAAAAGTTTTTGGTAGACCAACATTTATCACGTGATAAACACAAGAACAATTTAAAACTCGAAGAAACACATTTAATAAACAAAAACAAACTTTCATTTCTAATACGAACGTGGATAACTTTAATGAAGATATTTGCCAAGCTTTTATTTCTGCAAATATTCCTTTTTTTAAATTACAAAATCCATCTCTTCGCGCTTTCCAAGAAAAATATACTAAACGACACATACCAGATGAGTCGACCTTACGAACAAATTATG
>NW_021774159.1:0-1027 GCF_005508785.2 Acyrthosiphon pisum | reverse complement strand
ATACTAGGAGGTAGGTACGTGAGGTTTAATCTTGAGCGATGCCAACATGATCAGTCGCCCTTTTATCCCCGTCGACCGTGCCATTTCGATTTTAACATGAACGCACTTGAGATCGGTAGGTACGAAATCTTACTGAAATTGTTTTTGAAATGAATTTCGTTCAAATATATCAATAACACAATATTAAACTCAATATTCCTCCGATTCGAGTTTCAGAAACGAAACAACTGCCATCAGCCCATAAATATTGCATTTTTTTTTCTTTATTGATTTGATTTGCAAACAAACAATTAATACATTTGAAAATATAATTATAGTAGATATCGTCTGCTCACCTTCTATAAGCTGTGCTTGTATTGAAGGTGATGAGTTCTTAATATAGAAATTTAAATATTAAACATAATTATAAGTAAGCCCCGTTCACACGATCATATAATTTGTCAAATATTTGATGTATGTCAAACTTCAAATATTTTAGAAATGGTTCTAAAATATTTGGAGTTTGACAAACATAAAATATTTGACAAATTATTTGATCGTGTGAACGGGGCTGTAGACTAAAAACATAGAAGAATAGATTAATGTGAGAGAGAAAGAAAAAAACAAAAATTATAGTTACAATATAGTAATAGCAGAAAAAAAAAATAGTTACATAATAATAATAAATGGAAACAATGCATAGATTATTAATAATTATACATTAGAACTTAGAGTGGTGTTAACATGGTATATTTAAAATGATTACAGTTATTGAAGATATTAATATTAATTTTTAAGTCTTTACAAAGAGTAATAGCAGTATTTAATGTACTTTTGAAACCAAAAGATTTATAACATCTAGGAATATTAATATTTACATTTTTTTTAAACCTAGTATTTACATTATGGTTACATATTGGTACAAAATTCCTATGCTTATATATTAGTAATAATACACTTTTTTTAAACAGCTTATCAAAATTAAATACATTTAATTCCTTATATATAGTATCAGTATTTGTGTAGCTAGGTAACTTTAATATAAATT
>NW_021774158.1:0-1012 GCF_005508785.2 Acyrthosiphon pisum | reverse complement strand
GTTATAATATAATGTAACAGGTATAACTACATCGGTGGCGTACGCAGGATTTTTCTGTGGGGGGGGGGGCTTGACAATTAGTTACAAATTTATTTTTATTTTGTCCAGTCTAATAATTTCAGACGTTTATTTGAGGTATTTTAAAATGTTTGTAACTTTTCCACTTTTTTAGTAGAAAAAATGCTTTGATCATAAACATCGATGTCGGATGTATGTTTTTGGAAGCGAATTGGATCTAGTTGATACTTTTAGGAGGTCGAAATTGAAAATGCTCAGTACTTTCTAAAATAATTGGAGACTGTTGCATATTCAGCATTTACATTATATACTAAACGTTTATATTAACAATAATAATCATAAGTATCATATTACGATCGGTGGGGATTGTCCATCGGTCATTAGCAAGTAGACAATTTTATATGTACGTCAGTTCGATTTATACTTTTCATAATAAAAGACTATAATATACGTTTATGTTATTATTCATATTAACAATACACAACAAATTGGCGACGAAGATAAACATTTTTAAACTCATCTCATATTAAATTAAAATATTTATAAAATGGATGAGGATAACAAAAATATTACTCAATTCCATAATATAATAGGTTCACCAGGAACATTTGAATCTGGAAACGACATAACAATATTTGAATCAAGACTTACAAATTTTTTCATTGCAAACGGAATAAGTAACGAAGTCCAGAAGAGAGCTATACTACTATCTTCAATTAGTGAGGAAGTTCACAAAATATTATTCAGTTTATGCGTTCCAGCAAAACCAGACGTTCAGACATACGACACACTATTAGGTTTGTTAAACAATTATTACAAGCCAGTGAAATCGTACTTCGCATCAAGATATGCATTCTACAACGCAAAGCAGAGACACAGACGAAACTGTAGCTGATATGGGGAGCAAGAGTAAAGAACCTAGCATCAAATGTAATTTTTCAACGGAATTACCAATTGTATTCCGTGACATTTTTGTGTTGGTATGAACGCGGGA
>NW_021774157.1:0-1029 GCF_005508785.2 Acyrthosiphon pisum | reverse complement strand
GTAGTCCGTCAGGGATCTGGTAAGAGAGGGGATAGGACTATATAGGAGCCCTGGGAGTAGCTAGTATTCAGACGTGATTTCACAAACCGTACGTACACATCCCTGTACTTCTTCATTCTTAATTATCATATTTTTGTATTACGACTTAGATTATTTTCGTTGACGACGTATTACGGGACTTAGAGAATATTCGAGCAATCGCTTATTTTCTAAGACACGGGTTATTCTTCGTCAATTTGAATAATCTAATAGTGTTTAAATTCAACTTGTTTATCATATTTTACAATTTTAAATAAATAATACATCAACCACACACTGTTGATCATTTTGACGCTACTACCATCATCCCATCCTGTCACCATCTCCTGTAAGTCGGGTGCACGCAACACATTTGGCGCAGTCGGAAACGGACCCATACCAGCAGGAAGTCCAAAGTCGAGGAAAACTTTCAACTTCGAAAAACTTTCAAAATTTTTTTTTTTGAAATTTTGAAAAAATTTTTTTCTTTCGACTTCACGGATTTCCACGGAGGCAATCCATCTAGGACCACAGTTGGAGGACTGATCACCTTTCCAACGACTCCGAGGGTTAGAACTTACGTTGCGACCGTCTAGTGCAAGAGAGCAGTATACAGGGAGATGGCAGAGCAAGCGGCCGGTGCATTCAGCGTTGTGTGAGTTGTAATATTTCTATTAGTGCGTAAGGAAAAATTGTAAGCTTGTCACGTCTCCTTTGGACTTAGTAGTCCATCGTAAAAAAAATTATATTTAAGAAATTAACAATTTTCGTTTAAAAAAAATAATATTTAAATTTTAAAAAGAATACAGGGGTGTAATAAAACATATTAACAATAGATTTTTCTTAGGGGGGAATGATATATATCTTTGTGGGTATATATAAAAAGTAATAGGTTTTTTTTACCAAGGCGGATATTAAGACCTTTTAGTTTTTTTTTCTAAGGCGGATATTAAGACCTTATACCTTTTTTTTTTCTAAGGCGGATATTAAGACCTTTTAGTTTTTTTTTTC
>NW_021774156.1:24786-27010 GCF_005508785.2 Acyrthosiphon pisum | reverse complement strand
AAGCCAAGCGCAACGATCGATTCGACTGAAATTATCTAGCGAAACCTCAGCCAAGGACAAACGATCGATTCGACTGAAATTATCTAGCGAAACCTCAGCCAAGCGCAAACGATCGAGACGACTCAAATTATCTAGCGAAACCAATGCCAAGGACAAACGATCGATTCGACTGAAATTATCTAGCGAAACCAATGCCAAGGGCAAACGATCGAGACGACTCAAATTATCTAGCGAAACCTCAGCCAAGCGCAAACGATCGAGACGACTCAAATTATCTAGCGAAACCTCAGCCAAGCGCAAACGATCGAGACGACTGAAATTATCTAGCGAAACCAATGCCAAGGACAAACGATCGATTCGACTGAAATTATCTAGCGAAACCAATGCCAAGGGCAAACGATCGAGACGACTCAAATTATCTAGCGAAACCAATGCCAAGGACAAACGATCGATTCGACTGAAATTATCTAGCGAAACCAATGCCAAGGGCAAACGATCGAGACGACTCAAATTATCTAGCGAAACCAATGCCAAGGGTAGTTAGTGGCACGGTAGCCGAATTTTAAAAAAAAAATTACCATCACCGTGCGTAGTGGCACGGCATGAGGAGTTGAAAAAAATTAATATCACCGTGCGTAGTGGTACGGCATGTGAATATTACAATTAAGAACCTCGCCCGAGCGAAGGCCGTCGGTACGGCCCACTGGCCATATGCCTATCAATTATCTAGCGAAACCAATGCCAAGGACAAACGATCGATTCGACTGAAATTATCTAGCGAAACCAATGCCAAGGGCAAACGATCGAGACGACTCAAATTATCTAGCGAAACCTCAGCCAAGCGCAAACGATCGAGACGACTCAAATTATCTAGCGAAACCAATGCCAAGGACAAACGATCGATTCGACTGAAATTATCTAGCGAAACCAATGCCAAGGGCAAACGATCGAGACGACTGAAATTATCTAGCGAAACCTCAGCCAAGCGCAAACGATCGATACGACTGAAATTATCTAGCGAAACCAATGCCAAGGGCAAACGATCGAGACGACTCAAATTATCTAGCGAAACCTCAGCCAAGCGCAAACGATCAAGACGACTCAAATTATCTAGCGAAACCAATGCCAAGGACAAACGATCGATTCGACTGAAATTATCTAGCGAAACCAATGCCAAGGGCAAACGATCGAGACGACTCAAATTATCTAGCGAAACCAATGCCAAGGGTAGTTAGTGGCACGGTAGCCGAATTTTAAAAAAAAATGACAATCACCGTGCGTAGTGGTACGGCAGCCGAATTTTAAAAAAAAAATTACCATCACCGTGCGTAGTGGCACGGCAGCCGAATTTTAAAAAAAAATTACCATCACCGTGCGTAGTGGCACGGCAGCCGAATTTTAAAAAAAAATTACCATCACCGTGCGTAGTGGCACGGCAGCCGAATTTTAAAAAAAAATTACCATCACCGTGCGTAGTGGCACGGCAGCCGAATTTTAAAAAAAAATTACCATCACCGTGCGTAGTGGCACGGCGATGCGGAGTTGAAAAAAAAACCACGCCCGGAGGACGCGTTAAAAAAAATCGTCTCAAATTAATCCTATGTCGGTGCGTAGTGGTACGGCGATTAGGAATTGAAAAAAAAAGGCGCCCGCCGCGCGGAACGCGACCGGTGGGCCGATCCGTTCACGCATCGGTCACTGGGGGTCCTGTCCAACCGACAAGACGAACCCCCGAGGCAAAGGGCAGTCTTAACAGATCGCAGCGTGGTAACTGCTCTGCCGAGTACAACACCCAGCCCGGTACTTAAGTCGTCTGCAGACGATTCCGAAAACCCACACCGTTTGCCGCGGGGATCACCGCGTTCACCGTTTGATGCACGGCCAGCGGGCCCGAGAGCCCGCGCGGCCGAGAATCCGGCTCGTCGTGGACCCGAAGGTCCGTGCTTTGACGCCTTCCCGATGTATACTGGGTTCTCCTCCGCCGTACGGACGATCGTTTTCCCGAGACCGGCCCGAAAGCCCGGGCCCGGCTGTTTTCTCCAGAGTGGATACGGGCCTTAGAGGCGTTCAGGCGTAATCCAACGGATGGTAGCCTCGCACCAACGCCCGCTCGGGCGAGTGCCGAACCAATGTCCGAATCCTGCCGTTCCTCTCGTACTGGGCAGGATTACTATCGTAACGACTGCCGCCGTAAAGGCGGTTACGATCGCGTGCGACCTTGCAT
>NW_021774156.1:18847-21843 GCF_005508785.2 Acyrthosiphon pisum | reverse complement strand
ATCGATTCGACTGAATTATCTAGCGAAACCAATGCCAAGGGCAAACGATCGAGACGACTGAAATTATCTAGCGAAACCTCAGCCAAGCGCAAACGATCGATACGACTGAAATTATCTAGCGAAACCAATGCCAAGGGCAAACGATCGAGACGACTCAAATTATCTAGCGAAACCTCAGCCAAGCGCAAACGATCGAGACGACTCAAATTATCTAGCGAAACCAATGCCAAGGACAAACGATCGATTCGACTGAAATTATCTAGCGAAACCAATGCCAAGGGCAAACGATCGAGACGACTCAAATTATCTAGCGAAACCAATGCCAAGGGTAGTTAGTGGCACGGTAGCCGAATTTTAAAAAAAAAATTACCATCACCGTGCGTAGTGGCACGGCATGAGGAGTTGAAAAAAATTAATATCACCGTGCGTAGTGGTACGGCATGTGAATATTACAATTAAGAACCTCGCCCGAGCGAAGGCCGTCGGTACGGCCCACTGGCCATATGCCTATCAATTATCTAGCGAAACCAAAGCCAAGCGCAAACGATCGATTCGACTGAAATTATCTAGCGAAACCTCAGCCAAGGACAAACGATCGATTCGACTGAAATTATCTAGCGAAACCTCAGCCAAGCGCAAACGATCGATACGACTGAAATTATCTAGCGAAACCAATGCCAAGGGCAAACGATCGAGACGACTGAAATTATCTAGCGAAACCTCAGCCAAGCGCAAACGATCGATACGACTGAAATTATCTAGCGAAACCAATGCCAAGGGCAAACGATCGATTCGACT
Organism: Acyrthosiphon pisum; assembly: GCF_005508785.2. Taxonomy (NCBI): domain Eukaryota; kingdom Metazoa; phylum Arthropoda; class Insecta; order Hemiptera; family Aphididae; genus Acyrthosiphon; species Acyrthosiphon pisum. The sequence goes on along the minus strand of NW_021774156.1, from coordinate 21,045 downwards.
CAAATTATCTAGCGAAACCTCAGCCAAGCGCAAACGATCGAGACGACTCAAATTATCTAGCGAAACCAATGCCAAGGACAAACGATCGATTCGACTGAAATTATCTAGCGAAACCAATGCCAAGGGCAAACGATCGAGACGACTCAAATTATCTAGCGAAACCTCAGCCAAGCGCAAACGATCGAGACGACTCAAATTATCTAGCGAAACCTCAGCCAAGCGCAAACGATCGAGACGACTCAAATTATCTAGCGAAACCAATGCCAAGGACAAACGATCGATTCGACTGAAATTATCTAGCGAAACCAATGCCAAGGGCAAACGATCGAGACGACTGAAATTATCTAGCGAAACCTCAGCCAAGCGCAAACGATCGAGACGACTGAAATTATCTAGCGAAACCTCAGCCAAGCGCAAACGATCGATACGACTGAAATTATCTAGCGAAACCAATGCCAAGGGCAAACGATCGAGACGACTGAAATTATCTAGCGAAACCTCAGCCAAGCGCAAACGATCGATACGACTGAAATTATCTAGCGAAACCAATGCCAAGGGCAAACGATCGAGACGACTCAAATTATCTAGCGAAACCTTAGCCAAGCGCAAACGATCGAGACGACTCAAATTATCTAGCGAAACCAATGCCAAGGACAAACGATCGATTCGACTGAAATTATCTAGCGAAACCAATGCCAAGGGCAAACGATCGAGACGACTCAAATTATCTAGCGAAACCTCAGCCAAGCGCAAACGATCGAGACGACTCAAATTATCTAGCGAAACCAATGCCAAGGACAAACGATCGATTCGACTGAAATTATCTAGCGAAACCAATGCCAAGGGCAAACGATCGAGACGACTGAAATTATCTAGCGAAACCTCAGCCAAGCGCAAACGATCGATACGACTGAAATTATCTAGCGAAACCAATGCCAAGGGCAAACGATCGAGACGACTCAAATTATCTAGCGAAACCTCAGCCAAGCGCAAACGATCAAGACGACTCAAATTATCTAGCGAAACCAATGCCAAGGACAAACGATCGATTCGACTGAAATTATCTAGCGAAACCAATGCCAAGGGCAAACGATCGAGACGACTCAAATTATCTAGCGAAACCAATGCCAAGGGTAGTTAGTGGCACGGTAGCCGAATTTTAAAAAAAAATGACAATCACCGTGCGTAGTGGTACGGCAGCCGAATTTTAAAAAAAAAATTACCATCACCGTGCGTAGTGGCACGGCAGCCGAATTTTAAAAAAAAATTACCATCACCGTGCGTAGTGGCACGGCAGCCGAATTTTAAAAAAAAAATTACCATCACCGTGCGTAGTGGCACGGCAGCCGAATTTTAAAAAAAAATTACCATCACCGTGCGTAGTGGCACGGCAGCCGAATTTTAAAAAAAAATTACCATCACCGTGCGTAGTGGCACGGCGATGCGGAGTTGAAAAAAAAACCACGCCCGGAGGACGCGTTAAAAAAAATCGTCTCAAATTAATCCTATGTCGGTGCGTAGTGGTACGGCGATTAGGAATTGAAAAAAAAAGGCGCCCCGCCCGCGCGGAACGCGACCGGTGGGCCGATCCGTTCACGCATCGGTCACTGGGGGTCCTGTCCAACCGACAAGACGAACCCCCGAGGCAAAGGGCAGTCTTAACAGATCGCAGCGTGGTAACTGCTCTGCCGAGTACAACACCCAGCCCGGTACTTAAGTCGTCTGCAGACGATTCCGAAAACCCACACCGTTTGCCGCGGGATCACCGCGTTCACCGTTGATGCACGGCCAGCGGGCCCGAGAGCCCGCGCGGCCGAGAATCCGGCTCGTCGTGGACCCGAAGGTCCGTGCTTTGACGCCTTCCCGATGTATACTGGGTTCTCCTCCGCCGTACGGACGATCGTTTTCCCGAGACCGGCCCGAAAGCCGGGCCCGGCTGTTTTCTCCAGAGTGGATACGGGCCTTAGAGGCGTTCAGGCGTAATCCAACGGATGGTAGCCTCGCACCAACGCCCGCTCGGGGCGAGTGCCGAACCAAATGTCCGAACCTGCCGTTCCTCTCGTACTGGGCAGGATTACTATCGTAACGACTGCCGCCGTAAAGGCGGTTTCGATCGCGTGCGACCTTGCATCAGTAGGGTAAAACTAACCTGTCTCACGACGGTCTAAACCCAGCTCACGGTTCCTTTAAGCGGGTGA
>NW_021774156.1:15346-18315 GCF_005508785.2 Acyrthosiphon pisum | reverse complement strand
CCAGTAGCGCGCCGGCGAACCGACGGCAAACCGACGACGCGACGGGACGACGACCGCCGGCCCGGACGCGCCCGCGGCCGGAACCGCGCGTTCCGCTCTACCGAGTAAGTGGGGAAACGATGCGAGTAGTGGTATTTCAAGGTCGGCCCGGAGACGAACGGCCGAAACCGCCCCGCCTTGGTCCGGGTCTCCCACGTATGCTACACCTCGGCATGTCTCCGAACAATGCCAGATTAGAGTCAAGCTCAACAGGGTCTTCTTTCCCCGCTGATTTTTCCAAGCCCGTTCCCTTGGCTGTGGTTTCGCTAGATAGTAGATAGGGACAGTGAGAATCTCGTTAATCCATTCATGCGCGTCACTAATTAGATGACGAGGCATTTGGCTACCTTAAAAGAGTCATAGTTACTCCTGCCGTTTACCCGCGCTTGCTTGAATTTCTTCACGTTGACATTCAGAGCACTGGGCAGAAATCACATCGCGTCAACACCCGTCCCGGGCCATCGCGATGCTTTGTTTTAATTAGACAGTCGGATTCCCCTGGTCCGTGCCAGTTCTGAGTTGACCGTTACATGGCTGTCGATCCGGCTACGCGACCGACGGCGCGGCGGCCGGACCGCCCGGTGACGGCGAACCGACACCAAGGCGGTCGGCCGGCCGCGACGCGGCCAGCGACCGAAGCTCGGTGGTTCCACGGTCGGCGGACGGCGACGGGCCCGCGGCCGCCTCGAGGCTCCCGTTCCGAAGACCGGGCGCACGGGCGACGGCCGGGGTGTCGCCAAAAACGCCTACGCTTCTACGACGACCCGAACCCGGCAGCCACGCTCCTCAGAGCCAATCCTTATCCCGAAGTTACGGATCGGTTTTGCCGACTTCCCTTACCTACATTATTCTATGCGGCTAGAGGCTGCTCACCTCGGAGACCTGCTGCGGATATCGGTACGAACCGACGCGAAGACTCCGCGTGGCCCTCTCTCGAATTTTCAAGGTCCGCGTGGGGATCACGGACACCGCCGCAACGAGCGGTGCTCTTCGCGCTCGCGTCCCTATCGCCCGGCTAGAGGATTCCAGGGACGTACAACGCTCACAGAGAAAAGAGAACTCTACCCAGATCCCCCGGCGGCTTCTTCGAGTTCATTCTGGTTACCCAGACGAGACAAAAGAGCCCCGAACACTAGGGAGCGGTTCCGCGTCGGGTTCCGGAATACGAACCGGATTCCCTCTCGCCCCAAGGGCGATTCGAAAACGCCTTCGCCCGTGGTACGAGGATCTCTCCCCGGGCTTAGGATCGACTGACTCTTGGACAACGGCTGTTCACAAGAAACCCTTCTCCACGGCAGCCCCCGAGGGCCCCTCTCGAGTATTTGCTACTACCACCAAGATCTGCACCGACGGCGGCTCCAGGCGGTCTCGCGACCTGCCCTTCGACGCACACCGCCGCGCCATCCTACTCGTCGAGGCTTGCCGGGACCGGCCGCCGCGAGCGACGACTGGCCCCACTATGCCGTCGACGGCCGAGTATAGGCACGACGCTCCAGCGCCATCCATTTTCAGAGCTAGTTGCTTCGGCAGGTGAGTTGTTACACACTCCTTAGCGGATTCCGACTTCCATGGCCACCGTCCTGCTGTCATCAGCAACCAACGCCTTTCATGGTCTCTGAATACGCGTCGATTTCGGCGCCTTAACTCGGCGTTCGGTTCATCCCGCAGCGCCAGTTCTGCTTACCAAAAATGGCCCACTAAGCGCCTAGGGTTCCGTCGCCGGCTTCGCACGCGGTTCACGCGGTGTACCAGGTAAAGCCGGCGATCTCACTCATTTATAGTTTGAGAATAGGTTGAGGTCGTTTCGGCCCCAATGTCCTCTAATCATTCGCTTTACCGTATGAGACATCCTCCGTGTTACGAGCGTGTTGTTACCGCGCCGTACAGCGCGGAGTCCCACCGGCGTCCGTACGCCCGCGAACGGGCGGGACACATCGGCGCCAGCTATCCTGAGGGAAACTTCGGATGGAACCAGCTACTAGATGGTTCGATTAGTCTTTCGCCCCTATACCCAGCTCAGACGATCGATTTGCACGTCAGAATCGCTGCGGACCTCCATCAGGGTTTCCCCTGACTTCATCCTGGCCAGGCATAGTTCACCATCTTTCGGGTACCAACGTGTGCGCTAAGGGTGCGCCCCCAGCCGGCCGAAGCCGACTTGGCGGAGACGCCCCCGGACTGCGGACCAGCGCGACTTTGAACGCCGGTGGGTTCGGTCGCTAGGCCATCGTCCGCACCGTAAACGGTTCACTTTCATTGCGCCAAACGTGGTTTTTCGTAAGATCACCGTTGACTCGCGCACACGTTAGACTCCTTGGTCCGTGTTTCAAGACGGGTCGGAAAGTAGCTCGAAACACGTCGCCGACCGACGGGACCCCGCCTGCGACGGGGCCGCGTCGACGGTTCTTGCCGTCGGGCGAGCCGACCATGAGCACCGGGGCTCGGCGCGAACGGTCACGCCGAAACGCGACCGACGCGACGAACGTCACCCGGGCCATTCGGCCGGCGCCCAACGGGTCGCGACGTCCGCTAACCGAGCGAAAGATCCGGCCGGCGGTTAGACCGACCGTGAATTCGCCCGGCGGGGATTCGCGAGCTCTGTCCGTTTACAACCGAGCGGTTTCACGTTCTTATGAACTCTCTCTTCAAAGTTCTTTTCAACTTTCCCTCACGGTACTTGTAAACTATCGGTCTCGTGGCCGTATTTAGCCTTAGATGGAGTTTACCACCCGCTTCGGGCTGCACTCTCAAGCAACCCGACTCGAAGGCGCGGTCCGATCCCGGAACGCTGTGACGGCCTCTACTGGCCTGGCACCATCTGCGGGCCATGGCCCCGTTCAAGGGAGACTTGGACCGTCACGTGCGCCCCGGCAACGAGGCCGGCCCGTACGCCACAACTCTCATACGTGCCGCGACACAAAAGTGCGCGG
>NW_021774156.1:10900-11985 GCF_005508785.2 Acyrthosiphon pisum | reverse complement strand
AATTTTCAAGGTCCGCGTGGGGATCACCGGACACCGCCGCAACGAGCGGTGCTTTTCGCGCTCGCGTCCCCTATCGCCCGGATAGAGGATTCCAGGGACGTACAACGCTCACAGAGAAAAGAGAACTCTACCCAGATCCCCCGGCGGCTTCTTCGAGTTCATTCTGGTTACCCAGACGAGACAAAAAGAGCCCCGAACACTAGGGAGCGGTTCCGCGTCGGGTTCCGGAATACGAACCGGATTCCCTCTCGCCCCAAGGGCGATTCGAAAACGCCTTCGCCCCGTGGTACGAGGATCTCTCCCCGGGCTTAGGATCGACTGACTCTTGGACAACGGCTGTTCACAAGAAACCCTTCTCCACGGCAGCCCCCGAGGGCCCCTCTCGAGTATTTGCTACTACCACCAAGATCTGCACCGACGGCGGCTCCAGGCGGTCTCGCGACCTGCCCTTCGACGCACACCGCCGCGCCATCCTACTCGTCGAGGCTTGCCGGGACCGGCCGCCGCGAGCGACGACTGGCCCCACTATGCCGTCGACGGCCGAGTATAGGCACGACGCTCCAGCGCCATCCATTTTCAGAGCTAGTTGCTTCGGCAGGTGAGTTGTTACACACTCCTTAGCGGATTCCGACTTCCATGGCCACCGTCCTGCTGTCATCAGCAACCAACGCCTTTCATGGTCTCTGAATACGCGTCGATTTCGGCGCCTTAACTCGGCGTTCGGTTCATCCCGCAGCGCCAGTTCTGCTTACCAAAAATGGCCCACTAAGCGCCTAGGGTTCCGTCGCCGGCTTCGCACGCGGTTCACGCGGTGTACCAGGTAAAGCCGGCGATCTCACTCATTTATAGTTTGAGAATAGGTTGAGGTCGTTTCGGCCCCAATGTCCTCTAATCATTCGCTTTACCGTATGAGACATCCTCCGTGTTACGAGCGTGTTGTTACCGCGCCGTACAGCGCGGAGTCCCACCGGCGTCCGTACGCCCGCGAACGGGCGGGACACATCGGCGCCAGCTATCCTGAGGGAAACTTCGGATGGAACCAGCTACTAGATGGTTCGATTAGTCTTTCGCCCCTATACCCAGCT
>NW_021774156.1:5539-8127 GCF_005508785.2 Acyrthosiphon pisum | reverse complement strand
GGATCGGTTTTGCCGACTTCCCTTACCTACATTATTCTATGCGGCTAGAGGCTGCTCACCTCGGAGACCTGCTGCGGATATCGGTACGAACCGACGCGAAGACTCCGCGTGGCCCTCTCTCGAATTTTCAAGGTCCGCGTGGGGATCACGGACACCGCCGCAACGAGCGGTGCTCTTCGCGCTCGCGTCCCTATCGCCCGGCTAGAGGATTCCAGGGACGTACAACGCTCACAGAGAAAAGAGAACTCTACCCAGATCCCCCGGCGGCTTCTTCGAGTTCATTCTGGTTACCCAGACGAGACAAAAGAGCCCCGAACACTAGGGAGCGGTTCCGCGTCGGGTTCCGGAATACGAACCGGATTCCCTCTCGCCCCAAGGGCGATTCGAAAACGCCTTCGCCCGTGGTACGAGGATCTCTCCCCGGGCTTAGGATCGACTGACTCTTGGACAACGGCTGTTCACAAGAAACCCTTCTCCACGGCAGCCCCCGAGGGCCCCTCTCGAGTATTTGCTACTACCACCAAGATCTGCACCGACGGCGGCTCCAGGCGGTCTCGCGACCTGCCCTTCGACGCACACCGCCGCGCCATCCTACTCGTCGAGGCTTGCCGGGACCGGCCGCCGCGAGCGACGACTGGCCCCACTATGCCGTCGACGGCCGAGTATAGGCACGACGCTCCAGCGCCATCCATTTTCAGAGCTAGTTGCTTCGGCAGGTGAGTTGTTACACACTCCTTAGCGGATTCCGACTTCCATGGCCACCGTCCTGCTGTCATCAGCAACCAACGCCTTTCATGGTCTCTGAATACGCGTCGATTTCGGCGCCTTAACTCGGCGTTCGGGTTCATCCCGCAGCGCCAGTTCTGCTTACCAAAAATGGCCCACTAAGCGCCTAGGGTTCCGTCGCCGGCTTCGCACGCGGTTCACGCGGTGTACCAGGTAAAGCCGGCGATCTCACTCATTTATAGTTTGAGAATAGGTTGAGGTCGTTTCGGCCCCAATGTCCTCTAATCATTCGCTTTACCGTATGAGACATCCTCCGTGTTACGAGCGTGTTGTTACCGCGCCGTACAGCGCGGAGTCCCACCGGCGTCCGTACGCCCGCGAACGGGCGGGACACATCGGCGCCAGCTATCCTGAGGGAAACTTCGGATGGAACCAGCTACTAGATGGTTCGATTAGTCTTTCGCCCCTATACCCAGCTCAGACGATCGATTTGCACGTCAGAATCGCTGCGGACCTCCATCAGGGTTTCCCCTGACTTCATCCTGGCCAGGCATAGTTCACCATCTTTCGGGTACCAACGTGTGCGCTAAGGGTGCGCCCCCAGCCGGCCGAAGCCGACTTGGCGGAGACGCCCCCGGACTGCGGACCAGCGCGACTTTGAACGCCGGTGGGTTCGGTCGCTAGGCCATCGTCCGCACCGTAAACGGTTCACTTTCATTGCGCCAAACGTGGTTTTTCGTAAGATCACCGTTGACTCGCGCACACGTTAGACTCCTTGGTCCGTGTTTCAAGACGGGTCGGAAAGTAGCTCGAAACACGTCGCCGACCGACGGGACCCCGCCTGCGACGGGGCCGCGTCGACGGTTCTTGCCGTCGGGCGAGCCGACCATGAGCACCGGGGCTCGGCGCGAACGGTCACGCCGAAACGCGACCGACGCGACGAACGTCACCCGGGCCATTCGGCCGGCGCCCAACGGGTCGCGACGTCCGCTAACCGAGCGAAAGATCCGGCCGGCGGTTAGACCGACCGTGAATTCGCCCGGCGGGGATTCGCGAGCTCTGTCCGTTTACAACCGAGCGGTTTCACGTTCTTATGAACTCTCTCTTCAAAGTTCTTTTCAACTTTCCCTCACGGTACTTGTAAACTATCGGTCTCGTGGCCGTATTTAGCCTTAGATGGAGTTTACCACCCGCTTTCGGGCTGCACTCTCAAGCAACCCGACTCGAAGGCGCGGTCCGATCCCGGAACGCTGTGACGGCCTCTACTGGCCTGGCACCATCTGCGGGCCATGGCCCCGTTCAAGGGAGACTTGGACCGTCACGTGCGCCCCGGCAACGAGGCCGGCCCGTACGCCACAACTCTCATACGTGCCGCGACACAAAAGTGCGCGGCGAGATTCGGCGATGGGCTTTTCCCGGTTCGCTCGCCGCTACTAAGGGAATCACGGTTGTTTTCTTTTCCTCCGCTTATTAATATGCTTAAATCCGGCGGGTAGTCCCGCCTGATCTGAGGTCGGAACGTATCGGTTGTTTGTTTCTTAAATTACACGGCAGCCTGCGGTCCGCGCTCCGCCCGTACGGTGACCGCCCGCGTCCGCTTCTCGGAAGCCGGAGAGGTCTCGTGGACTCTCAGCCGGCCCGGCCGCGCTCTCGCGCGGCGGGCGGACGGGGACGTGCCGTTTGACGACGCGAGAACCCGTGACTGTTTGCCGTCACAACTTGGGCGGACGACCGGAGGCGGCCGCGCGAGCGGCTCTCCCCGGTCGAACCGCCAATCTCGCACCACCGGAGCGGCCGACGGGCGTGCCGTCGGACGCCTGCCGGCGGCGCATCGGTCTGGCCGAGTATCCGGTATACGACCC
>NW_021774156.1:3304-5051 GCF_005508785.2 Acyrthosiphon pisum | reverse complement strand
CACTCCGAAGACCTCAATGCGACCGTTCAATCGGTAGTAGCGACGGGCGGTGTGTACAAAGGGCAGGGACGTAATCAACGCGAGCTGATGACTCGCGCTTACTGGGAATTCCTCGTTCACGTGGAAAAATTGCAAGCCACGATCCCTAAGCACGAAGGAGGTTCAGCGGGTTACCCGGAAGCCTGTCGGCCCAGGATTGTTAAACACGCTGATTCGTTCAGTGTAGCGCGCGTGCGGCCCAGAACATCTAAGGGCATCACAGACCTGTTATCGCTCAGTCTCGTGCGGCTATGTTCGTCCGCCGCCTGTCCCTCTAAGAAGAGTTTAAGCTCCTGGGAGCCGGCGGTAGCCCTAGTAACGTATCGTGATCCGCCGGCGACGGCCGCGAACACGGCGCGCTTCACCACGGAGCCCGACGCACGACGGACGCAGGCCGACCGGAGGTTGCCCCCCGGCCGACATACGCCCGCCGAACGCCGGGACGCGGATGGCGCGGCCGCGCCCGACGACCGCCGTGGACGACGGGCGAACGCGTTCGGGGATACCGGGCCGAGCCGACGGGTACGCGAACACTGACGGCCGAAACCGCCAGCGCCGCGCACACGCCGACCCGGGTTTACCCGCCTAGTTAGCAGGACAGAGTCTCGTTCGTTATCGGAATTAACCAGACAGATCGCTCCACCAACTAAGAACGGCCATGCACCACCACCCACCGAATCAAGAAAGAGCTCTCAATCTGTCAATCTTTCCGGTGTCCGGGCCTGGTGAGGTTTCCCGTGTTGAGTCAAATTAAGCCGCAGGCTCCACTCCTGGTGGTGCCCTTCCGTCAATTCCTTTAAGTTTCAACTTTGCAATCATACTTCCCCCGGAACCGAAAAGCTTCGGTTTCCCGGAAGCTGCCCGCCGGGTCGTTAATGAAACGCCGGCGGATCGCTAGCTGGCATCGTTTACAGTTAGAACTAGGGCGGTATCTGATCGCCTTCGAACCTCTAACTTTCGTTCTTGATCATACGAGAACGTACTTGGCAAATGCTTTCGCGTCAGTTCGTCTCGAGACGATCCAAGAATTTCACCTCTAACGTCTCGGTACGAATGCCCCCGCCCGTCTCTGTTGATCATTACCTCCGGTCCCGAAAACCGGCCCGGCGGGACGCGCGGGCGACTGGCGCCCGCGGCCCGGCGGCCCGCGCACGGAAACGCCCCGGAGGGCGATTTCGCGCGCCCGCGAAGGGCGGAGATGCGCGGGACCGAGGTCTTGTTCCATTATTCCATGCGACCAGTATTCAGGGCCTTTTGACGAGACGGCCGTGAAGCCGCCCCGCCAGATTCGAGCCTGCTTTGAGCACTCTAATTTGTTCAAAGTAAACGTGTCGGCCCGCCGACGGCACTCGGTGAAGAGCACCGCGCAGCAAGATTGGAGTAGGCGGCCGCCGTCGTCGAACACCGACGGCCGCGCGACGCGTGGCCGCGCGGCGCGCCGGAAGCACGAGACACGTGTCCGCCTGCCGACAATACGTCCGGCCGACGTGCCGGTAACTAACACCCCGAGACGGCTGACGAGCGCGACGGCGACCGCGCCGACGGGACACGTGGTCCCGCGACACGGCCGGCCGCGACACGACGGACCGCCAGGGTGGTCCGGCACCGTCCAGACACAGATCCGACTACGAGCTTTTTAACCGCAACAACTTTAATATACGCTATTGGAGCTGGAATTACCGCGGCTGCTGGCACCAGACTTGCCCTC
>NW_021774156.1:0-824 GCF_005508785.2 Acyrthosiphon pisum | reverse complement strand
TCCGACCCGGCACTCTGCCCGTCGGTCGTCGACGCGCCCGCGTGACTATCGAATACCCGGTACCGGGGCTCCGAGACCCAGTAACGTGTTCGGCGCACGCCACCGACGACCGCCCGCGGTGTACCGTCCGCTGCCGAAATCATTTTTTTTTTTCACCTCGAACACCGCCCGTCGAACGCCGACCAATTTATCATAAGTCCATGCACGGCACAGTGGCACCCGAATCCGCTCCGGGGAAGCCGCCGCCGTCCGACCGGCACTCTGCCCGTCGGTCGTCGACGCGCCCGCGTGACTATCGAATACCCGGTACCGGGGCTCCGAGACCCCGTAACGTGTTCGGCGCACGCCACCGACGACCGCCCGCGGTGTACCGTCCGCTGCCGAAATCATTTTTTTTTTTCACCTCGAACACCGCCCGTCGAACGCCGACCAATTTATCCTAAGTCCATGCACGGCACAGTGGCACCCGAATCCGCTCCGGGGAAGCCGCCGCCGTCCGACCGGCACTCTGCCCGTCGGTCGTCGACGCGCCCGCGTGACTATCGAATACCCGGTACCGGGGCTCCGAGACCCCGTAACGTGTTCGGCGCACGCCACCGACGACCGCCCGCGGTGTACCGTCCGCTGCCGAATTCAAAAAAAAAAAAATTACCACCATTGTGCGTAGCGGTACGGCATGTGAATTTTAAAATTAAAAACCTCGTCCGAGCGTCGGCCGTCGGTCAGAAAATTCTTCTCGAGGCACACCAATGTCAACGCGTAGTGGCACGGTAGCCGAATTTAAAAAAAAAAATTACCACCACCGTGCGTAGCGGTACGGCATG
>NW_021774154.1:0-807 GCF_005508785.2 Acyrthosiphon pisum | reverse complement strand
ATGTTTATGAGTTGGAATTGTTGTGACTATGTAATGATATGCTCACACACCATTATAATTATAAACTAAAATCCTACACAGCAATAAATAACGGCCAGACTGTCGCTTGTAGAAATCGAACATCCCCAATAAAATCATTGTCATCGACAAATAGGTACGATCCCTATTATGCGATCACGAATTAAGAAATCGGCGCGTACTGGCACTCCGTGGTGTGCAGGACGTGCAGAATTCTTATATATGTCACCAGAGAAAATTAATGATAAAAAAAGGTCCTTGCCGCCGAAGAGAAATCTAGGTCCGGGAAGTACAAAAAAACCTTTGATAAAAACCTCCTACCACTCTCTGGTAGACATATTCGTATCGTCCCTTAAACCAGTGCATGAGCACCAGCCACCGAGTAACAACCTCTCAAAATATCAACATCGATTTCCACGAGCGACAACTGGACTTCTTATGATAAGTCAAAATCAGTGCGTTTTCATTTCGATTTGTATATTTGAAGTATTACCTTGTGTCACCTAAAATCTAAAAACTCTTTCAACATAATTTACGAAAAACTGCGAATCAGGTAAGGCATTTAATATAATATTTTACATTGATTGCAGTATTAATATATATGTGCTTTTCTACACAAATTATATTGTACGGTATATTTGATCTAATTCTCGAATACACGATCTCGAGAGCCCTCCGAACATCTGGAGGAAGGTAATAGCTTAATTTTAATATCTTAACATCTGAATTAAATATATTTATCGACAGGAGTCGTATTTCTATTTTCTTCTTATTTTTAAGTTATTACAA
>NW_021774153.1:0-996 GCF_005508785.2 Acyrthosiphon pisum | reverse complement strand
TCCTAGACTGAACAAATCATCTCCGTTCAGAATCGTTTTTCGTATACAATGATATAATATCATTGGATTCAAATTTAATTCCATCCATTACAGTAACCCACTTGTAACTACTGTACAGCAGAGCGACATCCACGACTTACCCGCCTTTTTTTACAATCATTTTCATGCTTTTTCTGACTAATTGATGATTTCTGTATTTTTAAGGATGAAGGTTCGTTTGAACTTTTTATTATTTATTTTTTTTGTAGTTCCATCAACGAGTGTTTTTTTTGTATATAAATTGGTGTGTTGGGGTATTTTGTTAATTCTCTATTTCTCTTTGTATGATTTTCGATCGAAGTGATTTTTACTTTATTTATTTCAATTTTTGTGTTTTTATCATAGTTTTTCGTTTCTTTAAGTTCTATATCGCGTATCAATGAATTGAGTGTCGGTATTTCTTGTATGTGAACTATTTTTGGGAATTTTATTTGACATTTTTGTTGTAACGGTATTCAATCCACAATTCCCATTATTGAGGACGTTTTCTCTTAGTTTGAATATAGGAAATAGATTATTGGCTTGATTTTGATTTTTAGGTTGTACCATGTCTTTTATTTTTATTTCATTATTATTATTATTATTATTATTATTATTATTATCATCATTAAAAAATGTATGAATGTTATTTATTATGTTGGAGTGTTCTTTTGATTTCCAACTGTGTGTTATATTTTGTTCATCTTTATGGTATATATGTATATTAATGTTAGTATTTTGAAATTCTGAGTATATTAATTGTTTTATTATAGACCAATTTAATTTGTCTATCCCTGAAGCTAAGGTGGGTATTGCAATTTTATAATTATTGATTATAGGTATCGTTTCTCCCATATTTATTTTTTGTAATGAAAGTTGTGGTTTAGTATCACCATATACTTTGGATATTAAATTTGTTATCCCCTTAGGTATTCATTTTGAGATCTGCAGATATACAGTGAGCTATAGCAAAGTTAT
>NW_021774152.1:0-778 GCF_005508785.2 Acyrthosiphon pisum | reverse complement strand
TAACAATATATCAGGAGCTTTGTATTAAATTTTTACACTTTTTGGCCCAACAGATAAAACTTTATTGATATTTATAGAAAAAAAAACTAAAAAAATTTAAAACTGAAAATGTCCGTAAACAGCTCAAAAAGAGTCAAAATATGTTCAAAATTGTATGGTGTATAGGAAATGCTAATATAAACATTCAGTAAAATTTTCATGTATCTACAGTTATTCGTTTTTGAATTACAACAAAATAAGGAAATCGCTACATGAGAAATCGAGTGAATATCCAATGTTGTAAAAATTTGAATTTCAAACGATTATAAAAATTTAATTTGACTTTCTTATAGATATTTTTTGTTTGATAAAGGTAGATTATCTTATAAGGAATCTTGTATTACATTTTAAAATCTTAAATTTAAAAAGAAAAATTTTTACGAATTCTTAACTCAAAATATTTTGCTAATGTTCGTGATTTTTCCATATTTTGTCAATTTTTGAACTTTAAATGCTTATAAAAAAAAACTGTGACTAAGGATTTTCAATATTTTTCATCTGCTTTTGAAACAATATACTAGGAGTCTTTTATTAAATTTTCAAGCTTTTTTAATCAACAAATAAAATTTTATTGATATTTTTAGAAAAAAAAATGAAAACTTACAATGTCCGTAAAGAGCTCAAAATAAGTCAAAATATTTTGAAAATGTTATGGTGTATAGAAAATGCTAATTTAAACATTCAGTCAAAATTTCACGTATCTACGGTGATTTTTTTTAAAGTTGCACCAAAATCCAAA